>NC_050178.1:30082737-30085237 GCF_008315115.2 Sander lucioperca
TGGACAAAATTAGCAGAAACGTAAATAGCAAAGTAAGTAATAGTGTTTTTTGAACATTAAAACATGTAAACATGTTCTCGTAGAAATTGAAAATACAAGTATGAACCTGAAAATGAGCATAATATGTCTCCTTTAAAAGAAAATGGTGATATACCTGCTGGCAGGGTCGGTGGTCAGAACCCCAAATTGCTCCTGATGGTCAGACAGCACCTTGCATGGTAGCTCATCAGGGTGTGAATGGATGAATGAAATATAAACTGCTTTATTAATATTATCCTGCTGCTTGTAGTTGTTAAAAGTCCTAACTGAGCTAGATGTGATGGGCTTTAGAAAACATAACTTTTAAGACCAAAGCCTGCTGTCACGATGTAAAAGAAATGTGATTTTTTTTTTTTTTTTTGTAGTCAAAGTAAAATCTAATGTGACTTCTTTTATTATTTTGATATTTGTGTAATTGACATTGCTTAGGACAAGCATGTTGTGCTTCTTTTTATGTCTTAAGGTGCTAAGTCAAGAGTTTGTCAGGTTGAACTAGACACTGTTGTTGGCTGTGATATCAGAATTGTTCATGTACAGTATGTTTTATCTGATTCACTCTCAGGGCATCATGTAATTTCAGGCAGCTCTTCATCATTTCTACCTAAATAAAAGATGAAATATGTCAAACTGTATGTTGTGACTGTTGTGGATGTTTCTGTGTTCAAACTTTGATAAAAGAAACAAACTACAAACATACTTCTGATACTACAACATGTATCCTGGCTGCTCAACAGGTTTCAGTTTTTTGATTAATCCTCCACATTGATTGTCATAATAAAGTTTAATTCTGATAACTTGAATGACTTTTGGGAAACTCATAATCGCTATTTATATAAATCTAAATATATAGTTACTCAAGCAGCTGGAAGTTAACGTGAATCTGGGAGAATCTGTGGAAGAACATGACTTAATACTACAGATGGACTGTAACACTTTCAGATGAAGTTTTTCCATCATCTTTATTCATTATATCATTATGTGTATACCCAACGTTCACTTAAAAGAGCAGTATTTACACATCCTTTAAGTCTAACTATACACTAATGATTCTTTAAATGCAATAACTTTCTTATGTCAGATTCAGCTGCAGGAGTTTGTCATCAATACAGATACTTCTACCTGAGAAGGTCTCATGTTAGAAGTAGTCTATACAAAATACTCTTAGGATTACAAAAGATGGGTGTAACGGTACAGTTTGCAGGAATGAGCAAGCAGATAAATTGACAAAGAAGACTGTGTTACGGCTGCTGCTGGCACCTTCTGATGTGTTTAACCCTTTTGCTAGTCTGGAACATTTACACGATAATTGCCTCACATCCGGCGTGTGAGGTTTGTGGGATTGCTGTGGACGAAGTACACACGGAAATACACTGGTAAGAGCTAATGAGGTTTAACCATGTATCAGCTAATTTAAATAGCTCATGTTACTGTATTGTGTCAACAGTTAATTTCATTACTATTATATGTGTTTTCTTTTGCGGGGTGCAAATGTTTCACCAAAACAAGTTCCTTCCTGAGACTACCGTATTGGTCCAAATATATAAATGGCTTGTGTGGCAAATAGAGGAAAAACTAAAACTGCATAACATAATTCTATCGTTTGTTTGACCTTTTGATTGGTCATAATTACTGATATAGTAAGACAAATAGAATAGAATGTGTCTTATTTTATCAGTAATTATGATCAAGTGGGCAGTTTGACAGGCGACGCGACAAGCGGGCGCAATCCTGTGAAACTCGTGTTTGTGATCGTCACATGCACACGCCCGCCTGCTGCAAGAGTTGAATTGTGTTGTACTTCTCCCTACGCGAGCAACACGCCGTGCAAATCAATGAACAAGAGACTGATTATTGCTGTTTGTGAGTTCACTAAAATATAAAATTGTTTTCTAAACAGTTATCAGGACATAGACAGCGGGGCTTCAGCTTGTCAGAGCATCGGCACAAGACTGGATTTATGGGGTAACGTCCGTAATTATGACTACGCTAATTATCTAACTTCAACTATCAACAATAACTGACCGTGGTTAGGAAAATACCAGGATTGCCACTTTTTGTTATAAATGGACCCTTTGATTAGGGATATATGATACCACAGTCAGCTGATCTCATTCAGTTGTAAGGCAGGGATACAGTAGTGCACAGAATCCCCATGGTTACCATACATTGATCGCCTGGCGTTTAATCGCGGAGCGTTGTCCTTCACATGAGGAGCGAGATCCCGTGGATCTACGCGACTACGCAGGCGAAGTGTCGCTCCCCGTGTGAAAAGCCCTTTATTCCCACAATGGGGGAATTCTCACTGTTGCAGCAGCGAGGGATAGGGATAGCTTCATATTTCACTTACTTTACGACAACTTTTAACATGTACAAGATAAACATGAGCAGGGGCTAAACGGCTTTTCAAATCCAACATAAAAAGTATTGGACAGTTTGAATAAAAGTAAAAATAAAAAAAATG
>NC_050178.1:30090237-30115237 GCF_008315115.2 Sander lucioperca
TCTCATGTAGCTTTAGACTTTAAGACTAAACAGGTTTATTTAGTGTCACAGAGCCTTTCAAACACAGCTGCAATTCAAAGTTTTATTAAGAAGAAATGCTAGATATATAAGCTATATATAAGAATATACACTGGTTATTGTCAAATCAGCTAAAAACTTGAATTATTTGGTAAATATCAATTATCAGTTTACTTTTTTGTTTTGGGAATAATCAATAAATCCTATGATTTTAATACATGTAGTTTTGGTTTAAAGGTGCTGTAGGTAGGATTGGGAAGATCCAGGACTTAGCCAACAAATTTGAACATCAACAACTTCTCAGTCCCTCCCCCCTTTCTGCTGAAGCCCAAAACGTTCTCTAAGCCCCTCCCCCCACAAGGGAGAATGAATGAGTGTGCATGAGCAGTGACTGACACTCAGTTAGACACAGCTGCCTGCTGCTGATGGAAATTGTGCTGAAGAGAGTGAACCAAAACAGTCAAGTTGTAGACTAAGACATAAGAAATTACCTGGAAGTTGCTAAAAACGCTTCTTAGAACTGAACAACTTTTGTTTGTCACTATGAGCGACCCCTTTTTCATTATACCTAGTCATTTATTTCCATAGTTAATAACACAAAATATTGATCAGTGCAGCTTTAAGGATTTATTTTCTTTGAGAAACTCATTGGCCAGAGTGACTAACAGACAGCCTCATCTAGAGCCTAAATCTATACATCTATCTAAACAGGAAGAGAGTGCTGCAATAAAATGGGCATAAACAACAAGTGGAGAACCAAGCTAACCCCACCAAAACCCAACTCATCATCTTCATCAAAAATAACCAACTCAAACCAATGATCCATCTCACCCTCCATAACACTCCCCTCACCCTGGTCAAAGAAGCAAAGTTTTTAGGAGTTACATTTCAAAGAAACATGTCATGGACCACCCACATCAATAACTTGGAAAAACAAGGAAACCAAAGACTTAACCACCTCAAAGCACTCAGCGGACACAAACACGGAGCATCACCAGAAATCATTCTCCAGGTCTACCAAGCATACATTCAATCCATTTTTGAATATGCAGCACCAGCCTGGACCACAGCCTCACAGCACCAATTCAACAGATTACAAATCATTCAAACTAAGGCAATACAAATGGCATACAGACTCCCACAGTACATCAGCACCCATTACATCCACAGATTGTCTGGTCTCAAACCTATCCAAGAGAGAAACATCACCCTCACAAAAAACTACATTCAGAGAGCCAATCACAACCCAGTAATGACGCAGCTAATTCAGGAAGCACAATGGGCCACTGGAACCCCCCTCTCCATAATCCTGCAAAACAAACCACCATAATCCCAATTCATAACCCACAATTACATTTTCACACTAACATCATTTCTTTGACCCCATTTACACTCTACATAACTCATCTATTGTTCTTTTCATTGCTCCCTTCTATTTATTAAGATAATTTAATACTTTTTAACTCCCCAACCAATACATGAACAAATTGGGCTCCTCCTTCAGCTCCTCCCCTCACATGCTGTCTTTATAGATAGAAAAGGGCACAAGTTCTGAACTATCCCCCACAAGACAAACTAACTGAAGTGATTTTGATCTTTAGGAGACATCGACAGCGATGGAGCTTCTTCCTCTTCTGTGTCTCTGCCTCCTGACTCACTCTGGAATCACATCTGCTCAAACAAACGGTAAGAAAACTGATCATTACACTGAGTTATGTATTTGCAAAAAACATTTTATTTTATTTAAACGTCTGAAGCACCTGTAAACATGCAGAGGTCTGGAAACAGAATTTTAATCATGCTACTCAGCTGCTGTCACATAAAAATGTTTCCTAATATTTAGCACAGATAAAAACTATTGATAGTTTAGTAACTTCAGCTGTACCGTCGTTTCTGCTCTGTGTGTGTGTGTGTGTGTGTGTGTGTGTGTGTGTGTGTGTGTGTGTGTGTGTGTGTGTGCGGTCCCCATTTTGTCGTGAGAAGGTGGGGCTTTGTGCATTTCCCAGAAACTGTCCATCCACTGCCAACCATGGATGTATGCTGCCAACTGCCTGAAGCTTCTTTTTTTGATAAGCTAAAGTAGAAACCAAAATATGATAAGCAGTGATGGAAGAAGTATTCAGATCCTTTACCTAAGTAAAAGTACTATTACAACACTCGAAAATATAGGCTTTAAAGTAGTACAAGTACTCAATGCAGAAAAATCCTCACATTTTAGAAACTGGAAACAGTTGTGTGTTTATTATGGGATACTGCAAAATCTCCCCATGTTACTTCCTGCCAGCTCTCCACTTTCTGGTCTGAGTTATGGGCATTTTAAAATGAATTTATTAGGCTAAGTAGCCTTGTGAGACCGTCCTGATCTCGCGAGCTCCAGTTTTCCACTCGCAGATCAGTCTGGCATCTTGAGAAAGAAAAAATTTGGAGCCGTTCGCCAAATGACCGACCAATCAGCGTTGGTTTTGAGGCGGGTTTAGGTGTGACGCAAGGAGAAGCGACTGTTCAGTCTAAACAGCATGGCAGCTTCCACGGATGAGATGAGTGTAGCTATCGTGCAAGTTTTATCCGAATTAGAAAGTATTCCTTCATTGAAAGAAGAGCAAACAACGGCACTGGAGGCTTTTCTCAGAGGAAAACATGTTTTTGCTCTTCTTCCGACTGGTTTCGGTAAGAGTTTGATATATCGTTGATCTGATTGGTTGATTTGGCCCGTCTATCACCAACCTACGTGGTGATAGACAGATGGTTTATCCAATCAGCTAACCAGTATTTTCGCCCCTTCCCAAAAGTTCTCCAACGGAAAGTTCCCAGATGGATATGCCGAGCAAATGCGAAGCAATCCATCTGGCGGAGTCAGGTTATAGGCTAAGAGCCCCACATTTAAATATTTCAAGTTACATGTTTTACTTCTCTCTCTCTCTCTATCTCTCTCTCTCTCTCTCTCTCTCTCTCTCTCTGTTTTTCTTCTTTTCTCCTTCTTTGCAGAGCAGTGGTGTTAACCTACATTTATTTATTAGTCTGACCATTCAGGGGCAGAAGACAACATTGACATATTGTCACCTTATAAAAATAATAATGTTCTTAGTTTCTGTCCAGGAAGTGAAAGTCATGGTAGGAATCTTACTAGAAGAGAAAAGCACGTCTGTAACATTTCTAACTCAGCTCAACTCTGAAGTTCATACAATCACATTATTGAAAGGCCACAATCTGCAGAGAGAGAGAAAGGCCTATACCGAGATGATGTTCAACATTATTTGGGAAAAAGAGAGAGTTCGATGTTATTCATTTTTCATTGCATGCTTAAGACCAGTGTGATACGTAATAATTAGAAAAGAATTAATATAAAGGTTATGTAGCAAGATTGGCTGTCACCGTGGGTTACAGTTTAACAGTATTTATTCTCTCTGACTGCTCACACTTAACACAACTTTACAACTACAAACCGTGCGCCTCCAAATGCTGATTACTCTGCATGTAAACCTACTGATAAATACATCATTTTATCTTTCAGGGCCAGCAGTCATCAAAGTGAAAGAAGGGACTGATGTAATGTTGCCCTGCTCTCTCAGCACCAAGGAGAACATTACTTCAAAACTCTTTGACTGGAAGAAAGTTGCTCAGAAAGATGAAGGTCTGAAGGAGGTGTTCCTGTATGATGGAGGCAGTCATTACAACAACGGTCTACGTGGTCAGAGTGAAGAGTTCAAAGGTCGAGTCTCTCATTTTCAAGATGAACTGAAACACGGCAACGCCTCCATAATCATCAGAAATACAAAGATATCTGATAATGGAGGCTACACCTGTGATTTTCCTCGTCTTCAGCCACCTCAAACATTCAACATTGAGCTTGTTGTCAGTGAGTACTTTTATTATGTCTGCTCATGTTTATAAACATTTAAATATGTCTACAAGATAATACAATTTCTTTATAACTGTTTTTCAAGTTGATAATACTTCACAAGCAGTAAATAATGTTTTTGTTTTACCTTTTAGGTCCTATCTTAAAATACAGAAGAGGGGAAAACATCACAGGTGAGTCCTGATTTTAATAACGTTAATCTCTACTTCTCACATGTATGTGATCACAGGCCTGATATGATTAAAAAACACGTTAAATCTGTGGACCATACTGTGACATTTATACGCCAACATATTTCACATTTCTGTAAATAATTAAAATTAAAATAAAAAACGACTTATTTTTTCAGTCAGTGGCTAAAAATAGGATTAATTGTGCATTGGTCACGTTTTCTTCATCCATCCCAATGAAAAAACACAGTGCAAACTACATCCACTTAATTTCAATGTATGAATAAATCCTATGAAGGTTATAATAATTGGTTGTTATAGAAACCGTTTCAGAGAGGTGTTGATTCTTTATGGTTATTTTAGAAAACTGTAGTTTGGGGTGCTGTTGAATCATAATGTGTTATTAATCTTAGGGCTGGGTGATAGGGAGAAAATCAGATATCACGATATTCTTGACCAAATACCTCGATATCAATATTGTGGCATATTCTAGGGTTGACAATTGGTGCTTTAACAAAACATCAGCACACTTAGATTTTAGATAAAAAATCATCAGTAATGTTGACATAATGTCTAAGTGGGGAAAAGGCAAATAATAGAACAGCTAGAACAGTCTGGTAAGTTCAGAAAAGTACATCACTTTACTGTAATGCAGCCTTTAAAACCAGGAAAAGACAACACTTATGTCATATAACGATATTATGATATCAAAAATCTAAGACTAACACAATTCAGACCTATTGACACATTGGGTTAGCATAACTTTAAAGATGCTATGTTTCATATTTGATACATAATGTTTTTTTCTTTATATTTTTGAAGCGAAACAAATCTCACAGAAGTAAAGAAGGGTTTTTCGTAGGGCTGTGTATTGGTAAGAATCTGGCGATACGATACGTATCACGATACATGGGTCACGATTCAATACATTGCAATATATTTCAATACTGTGCGTAAGGCGATATATTGGGATTTTTTTAAAGTATAATTTTAGAAAAACGAACATTTAAAAAAAGACATGATGTTCATAAAAGTCAAAGAAGTTTACTTTAGGTAAACAATTCAGTACACAGAAAATCAAACTGCCAGTTTGGGATTGTGGTTCCCAGGTTCTTAGTGAGCTAATGTTTATATGCTAAAGTAGGCCAAAGTTCAGCCATAGCTATGTTGTTAGCTTCTAGCAAAAAGTCAGGCACTGTTAGGCACTGCTAGGCGAGGACACTAGTGGTGCATCTCAGCATAGCCATCTAGCGGTAGGGGGTTTAAACACAACACAAACGGGAACCACTGTCTTACATGAATATTTTTGAGCATAAAAAAAAAAATCGATATTGCCTTTTTGAAAATCGATACAGTATTGCAAAATAAAATATCACGATACTCAAGTGTATCAATTTTTTGTTACACCCCTAGTTTTTCACTGTATCTGTGCTTTGCCATGATAGAAGTCAGAATCTAGCTCATATTGGAAGAAGTTAAAGGTGTTTTAAATATCATGCCCTCTCAGATGTTGCTGCCTGGAATGTGTCATTGAGGCTCCTGATATTACATGTTTAATACTATAACTGTCCATTTTAATCTATTGTTTCTATTATGTTCACCGGTGCAGCTCCAAAACCATCTGTCACAATACGTAAAACTGAGGATGGAGTGCTGCTGCAGTGTAAAGTTCATGGCACTCCAAAACCTAAAGTAGAGTGGCAGGACATTGCTGGAACCATCCTTACTGCTGAGGAGCTCCAGGTCTCAGAAAGAGAAGGCCGTTTCTACATCACTCTCACCGCTGCTGTGACCAGGGCTCACTTCTATCGCTGTGTAGCAACACAGAAGACAATCAAACATCAGATTTCTACATGGATTTATGTCAAGGGTGAGATTTGTACTAGTTGTATTTTCATATTCATATAATTGTACCTATATGTTATTCTTTTTTTTCTTTAAATGAATGTGTGTTCAGACTGAACATAAAGGAAATGGAGATGAAGAAATCTGCTGAAGTTGGAAATGTTTCAAACTGAGTGAAAACTTCCTACTGAAACTCCACTTCATTAATCTCCAGATATAAGAGCAAGAATGAGTTTGTAGTTCAGTATGAACTCTTACATATTAACACACACAGTCGGTTTTAGGGCTGCAACTAACGATTATTTTCATAGTCGATTAATCTGTTGATTATTTTCTCGATTAATGGATTAGTTGTTTGGTCTTTAAAATGTCAAATGGTGAAAAGTGTAGATCAGTGTTTACCCAAAATGCCCAAGACGACGTCCTCAAATGTCTCTTTTTGTCCACAACTCAGAGATATTCAGTTTACTGTCACAGAGGAGAGAAGAAACTACAAAATATTCACATTTAACAAGCTGGAATCAAATCATTTTTACTTTTGTCTTAAAAAATTACTCAAACCGACTAATCGACTATCAAAATAGTTAGCGATTAATTTAAATTTGAATTAATCTAGTTGGTTTGTACATTCCTAGTTAGCTCTAGCTTATTTCTGTGTTTTCAGTATTCTGTGCTGAATAAAACACAAACTTTAGAAACATTCAACAGTCAAATTCACAGATTAAATAGAGACAAAACTTGACTTTGTCGTCAGTCTGAATTCACCTTTTAGGAGCCTGTACATCATCAGTTGTTCTCTTTGTGACTTTCTAATACTATGATTATACACTGATACTAAATGTGCTGTACATGATACACCGTCACATTAACAGTGTTACATTTACTGTTAGTAAACATGTTTCAGAGAAGGATTTCAGGGACAGAAATGATGAACATTGAGAAGTGTTGTACAGCGTCAGAGTAACACTTATACTATCAAAACACAAGTTATTCCATATTACACCACAGAGAAAATAATAACCAGATCTTGTTTACTTCTCTTCATCACTGTAGAGACTGAAGGTCAGCTCTGATTCTGAGACTCTTTTCTCTACAGTTAGTTTCTTCTTTCCAGTTGAGATGAAAACATGCAGAAAACAAAGTCTGTAGTGTTTTCTGCTCTAATTCCCAAAATACTTTGGGAATGAAAAGGTTTCTGATTCTTACACACAGCTGAGATCATTGTTAGAAATATTAACAAAAACTAACTACTACATGTAACTATGGAGTAGCTGATTGTTCTCTTCAGAAAACACAACATAAGACCTGTTAAATACAGTTAAATTATATAATGTTACACTTAATGGCCAAGTTATGTCTGTTAGTCAGCATATTTCCCTCTCACTCAACTGCTGATCTGTATGAGCTGTAATCAGATTAAAAAAGAGTGATTTGTTAATTATTGTCACACATGAATCACAAACAGAGTAATGACAATCAAAATCATCAATAATTAAAACCATATCTACATCTTTAATACTTTATTTCTAACTAGAAACTAAATTCAAACTAAAACCAGGGACCAAACTGTAACTCTGAATATCTCCAGTGATGGTTTCTGGTAATAATTTGATACCATGGAGGTAAATAAAGTTTTTACTGGACAAAGTAAACTTGTTATTAGGACTTGTTGCTCTGCAGTGAGGGTCCCAGATGATAAACATGTTCTTTACACTTCATTCACTGCAGCAGAGTGTTGGTTCATTAAAAGAAGAACTAAGTGAAAACACAGCATTAGGTTTTAGACTCAAAGTGAAAATGAAGATGAAAACAACAATTAAACTTTCCTCATTCTGGTTTCTAACTCTGGTCAGGAATCATCTTCTTCTGTCTGAGTCTGAAACCAGGAGTTCACTAATGTTCACTAATAATCACCACTTCACACATTCACTAACATTTGACTTGTGGTCTGTATTTAATGTGACACTGTGCACCTCACTAAAGCGTGTAGGTGCTATATGAAATATGTCTAACAAAAATAACTAACCAATTCATTCAATTACAGAAGTAACATCTTCATCCCCATATTTTGATTGGATTGTAACATGTACCTTTATTTTTGTAATCAGTTTACGTTTTTACAGTTACATGAAATAAATATAAGCTATGCAAAAATATGTACATCATGTATGTTGTCAAAAAAAAATGTAATTCGTGTTTTTATCTTTCATCAGCGTACAGCTCTGGACCGCAGACACATCCTTCAGGTATGTTATCTCTACAGTCATGCCACTCATAGAAAGACGCTAACATCTGCTATTCATGTAAATCATACTTGTAGTTTTTTATGAACATATTCAACTGACTTAATCGACAAACCTGCGCAGGATTCAGAAGCTGGGTCCAGGGGCCTCATGTATAAACGTTGCGTACGCACGAAAAGTTTGCGTACGCTGGTTTTCCGGCACACGGTGTGATTTATAAAAATTAACTTGACGTGAGAATGTGCGGGCCGTCACGCAAAGTCTTGTCTGGCTCTGTAACGTGGCGAATTCTAACTGAAAAGTGACGAAACTCACGTCAACGTTACAAAATAAAGTTTCCACTTCACTTACTGGCATAGGTCTGTGACGTTGTCGATGAAGTTGTCCAGGAACAAACGCTGTGTTGGGGGGGCAAACTCATGTGATGTGTAATTGATCCCGTGGATGATTTGTAGGCTATTAAGTGAACAAGGTGTACCCGGTCCACCAAATACTGGGCCGTCTTGACTGTCTTAATTCTCCACATATTTCTGTTACTGTAGTCCTATTTACTATTTCATTATTTCATCCATGCGTGGTGCAGCGGATCCATGCTCACTGTCACCTGTCGTGGCCTCACTAACCTCTCCTCCTCTGAGTCGGGTCTCCCTCGCGCTGGACTCAGTTTCACTGAGCCTACTAACACTTAGAAAATAAATGGCATTACATCAGTGAGTTCAAACTGCTTATTGTGCGTAATTTTCTATTTAAATTTCTGCCATGATTCGGTGCATTCACTGCCTGGTCACCATTTGCCACTCTGGGCATTTACTTTGATTGCTTAGTCAAGATGACAAACCTCCAAACAGAACATTTTTGTTCTCGCCTCCACCTCTGCGATCAGCACCTCAACCTCACAGTCGGTGAAGTTTTTTTCTGTCTGCAGAGGTATAACCCGTTGTGATTGTACAAAGATTGACGTCGGGGGAGCATTTATAGTAATTTCCATATTAATTTATGGGAGGAGGCAAGGCGGGGTCGGTCACTCGTTCATGTGCGCTCAATTTCACATTGATTGTGATGTATAAAAGGAAAGGTGCGCAGGACCTGGCGTACGCCCGGTTTTATACATGAATATTTCTGCGGGTAGGTACTTTTCAAGTTTGGGCCATACGCCATATTCTGGAATGAAAGCTGTGCAATCTTTTATACATGAGGCCCCAGGCACGTGGGAACCTATTTTTGACAAGAGGTGTTGAATAACAAAATAATGGATGTCTGACGATTTCTCCCCCCAGGAAATGAAAACAATCGTACTTACAGGCATTGCCCTCTCAGGGAATGGAATTATCTTTAAAGCAACTTATTCTTTTTGCAGAAAAACCAAAGTTTCAGGAGACAGTGCGTGTAAACCGTAGTTCTTTTCCACACGTGAACAGGAAGTAAGCTGAACATATTCCCATATTTCAGGGTAATTACCAATTGTGCCCAGAAGATGGAACTCTAACACAACAAATGACACAACAAACGGCTCATCATTCATGCTCATCAGCTTATGCTGATCATTCATGTCTACTAAGATCATTACAAATACAACTGTCTTGATCTTCATCATTTTGACAGCTCACCAGCCTCACGGTCACTTCATCTTCTGTCTTTATTTACTTACATTAATCAAATTCTTCATTGGTTTGTTAAGGTTAAATAGTCTGTCTCAATATTGTGTTGTAAATAAAATAATAGCCCATTAGGCCTACCTGCTCATGGATGCTGCATTTCTATTACATTACATATTATATTACATGTAAATAACAGTAGATGACTCACTATAAATCATAAAGAGGCTAAGCTATAAGTAAGAAAGAAATGTAGGGAAATGATGATTAAAAAAAAAAAAAAAATGGTGGTTTGAAATGCTTCAGTACTTTTAAGAGTTAATACCTTTAGAAAGAAGCTCCTGAATGTTACATAGCCAGGGTAACCGTATCTATAACAACACATGTCAGCTGATCTGAGAAAGCCAAGTGATGAGAGCCAACTGAGTAAAACATTAACAAGCGGTAGCTATTTATCATTACAGCATTTGGTATAGGCACCAGTAAAATCCATTAAACACTAAAATTATAGACAATTTGACATTTCAACTAAGTGGCAGCACAAAGGTATGCATCAAAATCATATGTTATATAAAGGGTCAACCATTTACAGGCATCAAAAGAAATCTGTCAACAGGATTGCCACAGCTATAGCCAGGCTAAAGTGTATTTTCAGTTCAAGTGTTCATAGTTCAAATAACAAAGACATTTATAAATTACAAAAGTAAAGGTATGCATCAAAATCATTATCTATCTATCTCTTCATTTCCATAGTATTCATAGTGCAAATACAATACATTAAACATTAGAATTAGAGATCAGTGTTTAGAGTTTTTCACTTTTTAACTGTCAAAGATGCCAATATACAGTATATGCCAATAAATATGCCAATCACAAGCCCTATAGTCTACACCTGCTACCTTCATGGAAACACTGAGGTGGGAGACAGACAGCTTACTTTTAATTGATGCCAAAGGTGGCCTTGCATCCTGTGTTTTTAGCAAAGGTTGAATGTCCAACATATCTAAAATATCCTGATGGACGTGCAACAAAGCCAGGTGTGTGAGCCTTCTTTGAGTCATCGTACTCCTCAACCATGTTTTTAGCCACCTGAGTGTGGAGAACGACCTTTCTGAAGAGGCAACAGACACAGGCAGCGAGAGACAAAGTTCCATGAACTTCTGCACTTCATTCAGCAATTCTCTTGTTTGAGGATACAGTCCACTCAAAAACTGTGCAATGTCAGTAGATGTTCGGAGTCCCTCGTCTTTAGTAAGGTTACCCAACAGTGTGAGCTGCATGTGTAAGCGAGACTTGTCTATCTGGATAGGGAGATGGGGAGCAATGTCATCCAGACCTGAATAAAGTCCACTGGCAGCATCGGTGATGATTTTCTCTCTCTTGGCAGCCATTTTCATTCCATGCTGGTCAAATCGACGGTCTAGCTCTGACGTTACAATATCCACAGCCTCAAAGAACTCCCGCTGCCACTGTTGATGCCCTGTGCATGGTGCGATGTCCTCCACTACCTGTGTGTCTCTCAGACGAGCTGGAGTTCTGTTGGTTCTGGGTGGAAGGGGCATTCTTAAGTTATACTGTGCTGCACACATTTCCACTTTTCTTACCAGGTCTTTCACACATGCATCTTCTCTCAGTGCACACATTCGTTGTTTAAGTACACTGACACACTCCAATGCACCCCCTGCATTCGCCCTCTTGTGCTGGAGTATTTCTTCACATGGCTTAAAAAGGGCCTCACAGCTGACAAGGCCAAAGTAGGTCTTACCCTTCGTTGCTTGTTTGTAAAGACCAGACAACTTAGCACGTGTATCAGCTCTCATCGATGATTTGTCTTGCTGCAGCACTTTAATTGTCTCTAAAATCACACCATATGATGAACACACACACACGCTTGATAGCCTTTGTGCGTACAGCGTTATCACCTCCAAAACATGACTGAAAGATTGCCTTGTGCTTGGCTAATTCTCCTATTGTCACAGAAAGGTTCTGAACAAATGTGAGCGTGTCAGTGACTAGTTGTACCTCCCTTGCCTCCTCTTGCAATATTAAATCCAACGCATGGTTGCTACAGTGAACGTACAGTGCACCAGGACATTGTTCTTTTAGTTTTGCCTGGACACCTGCAAAACAGCCAGACATATTGCTGGCGCCGTCAAGGCAAAAGCCTTGAAGACGATCCATGGGCAAGTTAAGCCGTATGAAAAAGTCTCGGATGCAAGAGAAGAGCGTGTCTTCAGTGGTATCCGGCACATTATAGAATCCGAGAAAAACATTAGCAACAGACAGATCTTTCCCCATGTATTGTAAACACTTACGTCAGTGGTCCCATCTGCCGTAAGTCCATAGAAAGAGCTTCCTCTGGCCTCTGATACAATTAGTCTCTGCACGGCGTGTGCCAGAATCTCCAAAATTTCATTCTGGATTGTGTCTGACATCCAGTTGTCTCTTCGCTGTATCCACTCACGTGCTTTGGGCTTGTCGTATGTTCAGTCCAACATCATTTGCCAGAGAACGCCATCCCGATGGTTATGCCCCCGCAATGGAACTTCCTCACAAGCAAGGAGCCTAATAGATCTGAACAGCAGCTCCAGTACAGTCCTTGCGACTTTGTTATTTTCCTACATTTTCAGATATCATTGCTGATATAGGTTTTTGGTTGAAAGATGCCAGCATTCTCACCGACTCCAGGTGCAGGTCAGAGCAATCACGTTGGGAAAATTTGCTTGTAGCTTTGCGCCAGTTTGTGAACCCTCCACTGGTAAAACAACTCTTTCCCTCGGCATGACGGAACCCCTTCTCTTTAGCTTTGCAGCACACAAAGCACAGCACGTAGTCCTTATCAGAAACATAATGTTGCCATTGCCACTTTAAGTACCAGCCTGGCTGAAAAGACCGTTGAAAAGTTTCTGTCCCAAACCTCCTTCCAGGATAACTGAAGTTGTTTGGCTGACAGGGCTTTTCGAATCCTTCTGTAACGTTAGATGCTATGATGGTGCTGCTAACGTTAGCCGAGTTGCTTGCTAACGTTATTTCAGACTCTGGCTCTTCAGCAGCTTCCCCAATAAAGTTAACGTTAGATGCTATGATGGTGCTGCTAACGTTAGCCGAGTTGCTTGCTAACGTCTCTGGCTCTTCAGCTGCCCCAACAGAGAAACATCAACTGTAACATCAGATGAAATCTTGCTAATTTTAGCCGTATTACTATGCCGGAAGAAAAACTCTTTTATCCTTTTCTGCGACATTTTCTTCTCTACAACTAACGTTCCAGTCAACTAGCCTCAGCCTGCTCACTTCTCAGCGAGTCACGTCACTTGACTCACTTTCACTTTGACCTCTATAGCAGCTATAACAGTTCATTTTTAGTAGGCTATATTCAAACCTATCCATAACCCTTTTTTGCTATTTGTATCATTATTTGATATACAAAAATATAAATAATGTCAGACAGCAAATTAGTAATTATGCAGTACCCTTAGCACCCCCCTTCCCGCGCCCTTGGCAGAGTTGAACACTTCCACTGTGTAGCCAAGCAAAATATCATCAGCCATACGTTGATGTCACTGTGCCCGGTGGGATTCCTCTCTGTGGAGTTTTAATCTGTAAACTACCTTGTATATTATTAGTTCTCGGAATTTTTGTCCCATTGTGTAAGTTATGACTAATATTCTCTACATGATTGCAGTTACATTGTGAGAGTAACATCACCTTCTTGTTCTGTGTTTCAGATCAAAACTTGAGGAAAGTGATGATTGGAGTTGCTGTTGGAGTTCTCGCAGAATTTCTGTTTTTTTAGGTGTTCGTTTAGCATCGTCCTGAAATTGCTGTAACTACAATAAGTTAAAATAATGCATTTAATCAACATATCCATAATGTTCAAACAATAACATAACAGGTACTTTGTATCCATGTTGTTTCAACCATGTTGTATCGCCTTGTTGTATTTTTTTTTTCTGTGTCTTGTTTTATACTAAGTTATGTGTTGTACTGTTGCAATCAGCAGGGGAAAAAGGACCCAAACGCAGAGAGAGACAGGCAGGCAGGAGCAGTGTTGAAACTCAAAGATTTATTTCCTCCAAAAAACAAAAACAAATCAAGGGAGTCCTGTGAGCTGCAGGCAAAAACCAATACCGGGGAGAAAAAGGAGAGACGGAAAACTGACTGACGCGGACACACACAAACTGACACAAGGGGATACAAAACGATCTGACAAGAGACAAAGGGAACACAGAGGTTAAATACATGAGGTAATGAACAAATGAGGGACAGGTGACACGACAGGTGAAACACATCAGGGCGGGGCAGGACAATCAACAAAGGCGGGAACACAAAAAGTAAAACTAGACATGACAGGACAGAAAACAGACTATCAAAATAAAACAGGAACCACTGACAAAAACCTGAAATCAACTAAACACAGTAACTTGACAACACAGAACACAGAACACAGGAATTAACCAAAAAATACACTATAAACCAGGAGATAACTAAACAGAAATATACAGAATATACAAACACAGGGAACATGCACAAATAAACAATAAAGACAACAGAAATGAACAAACTGGAAACAGAAATATCCCTAAACCGTAACATGTACTTTGTCTTGTTTTCTGTCTCTGTGACGCTTTATGCTAAGTTTTGTTTTGCTTGTGTTGGTTTTTTTTTTTCTTTTTTTTGTATTTTAAAAAGCCTTTTTTAACATCGAAGGCAGGGGACTACAGATGAAAAATAGCCTTTTGGCTAATTCTGGCTTTTTTAACCCATGGGAAATCATGTGTTTTATTAATTCACGCTGTCCCCTTCCATAAATAAACTAAACTCAACATCGGAGTGGAAACTCTGGAAATGTGTTAAAAGCTTGAATACAAAATAATATATAAAAAAAAAGCCCAAACTGGTGACTAGGGCTTAAACATCGTTATCCACGTAAGATAAGCAGAAACAGATTGCATGATAATAACAGGTATTAATGGGGTCTTTGTTTAGTCTTCTTGCTTAAACTGTAAAATAGTGAAAATGCCATTGTAGAATAAAATAAAACCTGCATATTTAAAAAATCATGAATATACAGAGTCAGGAGTAGCTTAGGAATGTACTTTATTTTTCTTTACAGTCAGATAAAAAGACATTTTGGCATTCAGGCCGCAGAAATGGCACGTGTTGCCAAAGCATTTAATGCAAAAGTCAGACCATTTAATATAAAACTCTCTGAGGGTTTTTTCTGGGGGGTTTGATGTGTTGATCCATGCCGCTAACAGCAGTGAGAAGTCGAGCTGTGCTGGCACGGTGCACCACAGAGCCAGGTCAAATCATATATCTTGATGACATTTTGCATGTCTGCTGACAAACCACTTTGTTTCCTGCAACTCTGATCTGCTGACCAAATAGAGATTCAACACTTTATTGCCATACAACTCAGTGCAAGTTGCTAGGGATTTGCTTCAGTGTGCTCATGACAGGACATCAACAAAGACACAAACATAGAGCATATATATACACAGACGGGATCCCAAACAGGCTCACCACATACCTGGATGGCAGTCCAGGAGGCTATGTGACAGATGTCAGGTTAAAGTGACATGGTGCATAGGGGTGCAGAGCGCAAATCCACAACCTTTACATTAATAGAATAAATAAAGCTAGTATGGGTGGCATAAAAACATATAGAAAAGTATTATAAAAACAGTGAACAGAGAAGTGCAATTTATCCAGGCTTGTAAGGAGAACCTTTTTTCATGAGGTACTGGTTCAGTGATGGAGAGCTGTTTAGAGATTTAATGGCTCTGCAGTATGTGCTGTTGAGAAAGCAGGAGGTTTTTGTCTTAATAGCTCTCAACTTTCTCCCTGATAGGAGGATGGTGAAAAGGGAGTTGGCAGGGTGAGTCTCATCTTGTAGGATCTTTAGGCCTTTCCGGTGGATACGGGCCTCGTAGATCTCACAAATAGGGGAGAGTTTGCAGCCAATGATTTTTGAGGCCATATTGACTATCCTGTCCAGCTGCAACCTCTGCTGGACAGTATAGTTACCATACCAGACAGTAACAGAATAAGTGAGGACCCTCTCGATGGCGGCTCGGTAGAACTGCAACATTCCCCCACAGGCTACCCCAAATTTCCTCAACTGGCGAAGGAAAAAAAACCCTCTGGTGGCTTTTTTGGTGATATTGGTTATGTTATCCTCCCATTTTAAAGAGGATGATATTGTTGTGCCTAAAAACCTAAAACTATCCACCCACTCCACCACCTCTCCATTGATGTCCAAGGGCTGGGACGCCTTCCCACGTCTGCGGAAGTCGACCCCTAGCTCCTTAGTTTTGGAGACATTTAACTCTTAAGTTGTGGATGGACCAGGTTTCTATAAGCAACATCATCATCAAGGAAAGTTTGTGTTCTATAATTAGTTAGATTAAAAAAAACAAGATTGCCGTTGTCAATATAATTTTAAAGGGGACATATATAAAAAAAATCTCTTTTCAGTGCTAGTGCACAAACATTTAGGTATCTGGAGTGTCTACCAACCAAAAACTGAACCCCAAATTGCTCCTGATGGTCAGACAGCACCTTGCATGGTAGCTCGCTGTCATCGGGGTGTGAATGGATGAATGTAATATAAACTGCTTTATTAATATTATCCTGCTGCTTGTAGTTGTTAAAAGTCCTAACTGAGCTAGATGTGATGGGCATTAGAAAACTAGACTTTTAAGACCAAAGCCTGCTGTCACGATGTAAAAGAAATGTGAATTTTTTTTTGTAGCCAAAGTAAAATATAATGTGACTTATTTTTTTATTTGGATATTTGTGTAATTGACATTGCTTAGGACAATCATGTTCTGCTTCTTTTTATTTCTTAACGTGCTAAGTCAAGAGTTTGTCAGGTTGAACTAGACACTGTTGTTGGCTGTGATATCAGAATTGTTCATGTACAGTATGTTTTATCTGATTCACTCTCAGGGCATCATGTAATTTCAGGCAGCTCTTCATCATTTCTATCTAAATAAAAGATGAAATATGTCAAACTGTATGTTGTGACTGTTGTGGATGTTTCTGTGTTCAAACTTTGATAAAAGAAACAAACTACAAACATACTTCTGATACTACAACATGTATCCTGGCTGCTCAACAGGTTTCAGTTTTTTGATTAATCCTCCACATTGATCGTCATAATAAAGTTTAATTCTGATAACTAGAATGACTTTTGGGAAACTCTCAATCACTCCATCTATATAAATCTAAATATATATTTACTCAAGCAGCTGGAAGTTAACATGAATCTGGGAGAATCTGTGGAAGAACATGACTTAATACTACAGATGGACTGTAACACTTTCAGATGAAGTTTTTCCACCATCTTTACTTTTTTC
This sequence comes from Sander lucioperca, assembly GCF_008315115.2. Lineage (NCBI taxonomy): Eukaryota > Metazoa > Chordata > Actinopteri > Perciformes > Percidae > Sander > Sander lucioperca. Next base: position 30,107,329 of record NC_050178.1, read on the forward strand.
CTACAAAACTTTTGTCATTATGTGTATACCCAACACTCACTTAAAAAAGTCGTATTTACACATCCTTAAAGTCTAACTATACGCTAATGATTCTTTAAAAGCAATAACTGTCTTATGTCAGATTCAGCTGCAGGAGTTTGTCATCAATACAAATACTTCTACCTGAGAAGATCTCATGGTAGAAGTACACATAATACTCTTAGGACTACAAAAGATGGGTGTAACAGTACAGTTTGCAGGAATGAGCAAGCAGATAAATTGACAAAGAAGACTCTGTGTTACGGCTGCTGCTGGTACCTTCCCATGTGTTTAACCCTTTTGCTAGTCTGGATCCATGGAAGAACATTTCCAGGATAACTGCCTCACATCCACCGTGTGAGGTTTGTGGGATTACTGTGGACGAAGTACACACGGAGATACTCTGGTAAGATCTAATGAGGTTTAACCATGTATCAGCTAATTTAAATAGATCATGTTACTGTATTGTGTCAACAGTTAACTTCATTTAATATTGTATGTGTTCCTTCCTGAGACTACCGTATTGGTCCGAATATAAGACAACCCCCCAGACTAATTTTTGGAAAAATACTTTATAAAAGCCAAATATTGTTTTCATAAAGAAAATAATTGTATTTAAAATAATTATACTAAAAACACATTGAATAAAACAAGGTAGGCTGTTGTTTTTAACATCTTTTTATTAAAATAATATTTTCAATATCTTTTTAGATGAAAGTGTCACATTTAAATTAACAGTAAATATGTCCAAGGCCTTCAGATGAATGACTGCTCTGGTAATGGGCATCCCATCATTACGTAATCACACACAATCTCTTGGAAGCTGCCACTTTGAGGACCACGGTAAGATTTTAGCATTTTTAGACGGTGTATCATCTCCATGACAACACCTCGTTGTACTTCCATTCACAACTTTCACAACTACACAACTTTTGTAGCTGGATATATCATTTGTTTCATCTGAATATTAATGTGGATAACGTTAGTGATAGTGAGATGCTTGCTACAGTTACACTTCTAGTGATGAATCAGTGAAAACACCTTTTATTTCTCTGATTCTCTGCTTTGTTCTAACGCCGCTGGTCTCTCTCTCTCTGGTCTCACTGCATAACATAATTCTATCATTTGTTTGACCTTTTGATTGATCATAATTACTGATATAGTAAGACAAATAGAATAGAATGTGTCTTATTTTATCAGTAATTATGTTCAAGTGGGCAGTTTGACAGGCGACGCGACAAGCGGGCGCAATCCTGTGAAACCTGTGTTTGTGCTCGTCACATGCACACGCCCGCCTGCTGCTAGAGTTGAATTGTGTTGAACTTCTCCCTTCGCGAGCAACACGCCGTGCAAATCAATGAACAAGAGACTGATTATTGCTGTTTGTGAGTTCACTAAAATATAAAACTGTTTTCTAAACAGTTATCAGGACATAGACAGCGGGGCTTCAGCTTGTCAGAGCATCGGATCAAAAAAGGGTTTTTGATGTTGTTGGGCAACAGTTTACGTCATCCACAAGCGACAGCAGTCGGCGGGGACGAGGCAGCCGGCAGCTGCCTTCAACCTCCTACCTAACAGTCGGCTCTATCGCCTAGTTTTTATTATACTAATAAAGTGTTTTTAAAACCAAAGATACATTTTTACGTGTAAGTAAGTATTAGCCTCACGCTAATTTATCAAGACTAGGCCTACCGGCTAAACTAACGCTAGCCTCATGGCAACCTCTACACCTGGCGAGTCCCCACTCCCCCTCAGGATTTCCTCGTTGTTCAATAATACAAACAAAGAAATTGCTGACCTCAGGGAAGATGTTCGTCGGCTTTCCGAGGACTTAAAAACCAAAGATGCTTTGTTAACCGCCTGCTTGGACGTGGCTCATAATCAGTCGCTCCGGATCTCATCTCTCTCGGCGGCCTTCCAGGATACCGCGCCATGGGACCCAGCTGCCTGCCCACGCCCATCGTCCTGCTCGACACCGGTTATCAAGCCACCCTGGACTGAGGTGGTTTGCGGCCGAAAGAGAGCCTCGGGTAGGGCTCCATCGCCTCCTGCCCTCAGCCTCTCCAACCGCTTCAATGCTTTGTCGGAGTCGGAGCCGGTGGTGGCCAGTGCGGCTCACCGGGCTCGCCCCGCTTCAAAGCAGACTGACCAGCCGTCGTCACGGAAGACGATTGCTACCGCGCGGCGAAAGCTTCTGAGGGATGCGGTAGTCAGACGGTCCGGTGGCCTACACTGCCTGGATCGGCCAAATGACAACGTTCCTCAAAAACAATCTCCACAACCGAACGGTAAGCATTCTTCCTCTTCTTTTCCCTGCCCATCTGAAACCGACACTGACTGTTTTGCTCCCGTCACCGGCTACCCACACCCCCCCCACTCCTCGTCCGCTCTTCCCCCTAACCACAGTAATTATTGGGGACTCCATCACTAGAGACCTACGGTTTCATAATGCTGTCACACACTGTTTTCCCGGAGCCAAAGTTGCAGACATCCTGGCTAAAGTTATGGACCTGATACCCTCATTTCCGACCTCTATCAAACGCATCGTGGTCCATTGTGGACATAACGACATGTCCACTCGGATTCAGGAGTGTGAGCGCACAAGGCGAGACTTTACCACTCTCATTGAGGCTTTAAAAAGCACTGGGAAGTCGGTTTTTATTTCGGGCCCACTTCCATCTCTAGGTCGCGGATCAGGCCTCTTTAGCAGACTACTCTCCCTTAACACCTGGCTCCAGCTCACATGCAGTATTCACAGGATAGGTTTTATTGACAACTTCAATCTGTTTTGGGAACGTGGCTCCCTGTTCAGCAGGGATGGGATTCATCCCAATACACGCGGAAGCCAGATGCTACGTGGAAATTTGCACCACGCCCTGCATACCCAGACCTCTGATTGACTGTTTACATCCCGTAAACACTCCCACAAGCACACTGACCAGACACACTCTCCCAAAGTCAATAATCAGAGATACAGCGCTATACGCCCCTCTGTGCTCCCTTCAGAGCAATCACCCATTCATAATCCCATAACCACCGTGTCTGTCCCCCGACTGAGACCGTTTAAACCAAACGCTAACAAAAGAGGTGCTATACTAAACAACCTAATTGGAATTAAAACAACCACTGCAACGATAGAACAGAATAGGAAAATCAAATGTGGACTATTAAATATTAGATCTCTGTCATCGAAAGCATTATTGGTAAACGAATTGATATCAGATAACCACATTGACTTATTCTGCCTCACCGAAACCTGGCTGGGCCATGACGAATATGTTAGTTTAAACGAAGCCACTCCTCCCAGTCATAATAATACCCAAATTCCACGAGGCTCAGGCCGAGGAGGGGGAGTTGCAGCCATATTTGACTCGAGCCTGTTAATTAATCCTAAACCTAAACTAAATTATAACTCGTTTGAAAGCCTTGTTCTTAATCTTCAACACCCAACATGGAAAACAGTACAGCCAATTATATTCGTTGTTGTTTACCGAGCACCAGGTCCATATTCTGAGTTTTTATCTGAATTCTCAGAGTTTTTATCATGCATAGTCCTTCAATCAGACAAAGTACTTATTGTAGGTGATTTTAATATCCATGTGGACATTGAGAGCAATAGCCTTAGTACTGCTTTCAATTCACTGCTAGATTCTATTGGTTTCAGTCAGAGGGTGCATAAGGCCACGCACTGTTTTAACCACACCCTCGACCTTGTGCTAGAATATGGCATCAAAATTGACGATTTAATAGTATTTCCGCAGAATCCTTTATTATCAGACCATTTTTTAATAACTTTCGAATTCCTACTACCAGACTATACGAAATTAAATAAAAGTTTCTACACTAGATGCTTATCTGACAGTGCTATAGCTAAATTTAAGGAAGCTATTCCAACAGCACTTAACTCAATGTCATGCCTTAATATAACAGAGGACTGTTATGTTAACTCTAGTCCCTCCCAACTTGATAACTTTGTAGACGCTGCTACGGCCTGCCTACGGACTACTTTAGACTCGGTTGCTCCTCTCAAAAAGAAGATGATGAAGGAAAGGAAACTAGCACCTTGGTATAACTCCCAAACTCGCAAATTAAAACAAATCTCACGAAAACTTGAAAGTAAATGGCGTTCCACCAAACTGGAAGAATCTCGTGTGGATTGGCAAGATAGTCTAAAAAATTATAGGAGGGCCCTCAGAAATGCCAGATCAGACTATTACTCAACACTAATAGAAGAAAATAAGAACAACCCAAGGTTTCTTTTCAGCACTGTAGCCAGGCTGACAGATAGTCACAGCTCTATTGAGCCATCTATTCCTATAGCTCTGAGCAGTGATGACTTCATGACCTTTTTTAATGATAAAATTATAACAATTAGAGAAAAAATTCATCACCTTCTGCCCACAGCTTCCAACGACTCACCATTGGGCGCAGGAGGGCTAGAGAGAACGATAAGACCTGATACTTATTTAGACGGCTTTTATCCTTTAGACCTCCAACAATTAATGTTAAGGGTCTCTTCAGCTAAGCCAACTACCTGTCTCTTAGACCCCATTCCAACGAAGCTACTTAAAGAAGCACTACCCGTGGTCAACACCACATTACTAGATACGATCAATATGTCCTTATTAACGGGTCACGTACCGCAGTCTTTTAAAGTAGCTGTGATAAAACCTATTCTGAAAAAACCCACCCTCGACCCTGAGGTCTTAGCCAACTATAGACCTATATCTAACCTCCCGTTTCTCTCCAAAATCCTTGAGAAGGTAGTCGCTAATCAATTGTGTGACTTTCTGCATAGAAATAGTCTATTTGAAGACTTTCAGTCAGGATTTAGAATGCATCATAGCACAGAGACGGCACTGGTGAAAATCACTAACGACCTTCTAACTGCTGCTGACAAAGGACTTGTCTCCATACTTGTCTTATTAGATCTTAGTGCTGCATTCGACACTGTTGACCATACCATCCTCTTACAGAGACTGGAACATTTAGTTGGCATTAAAGGAATCGCACTAAGCTGGTTTAAGTCCTATTTTTCTGAGCGATCCCAATTTGTTAATATTAACGATAAACCATCCAAATACGCTAAAGTTAGCCATGGCGTTCCTCAAGGCTCAGTGCTTGGACCAATTCTATTCTCTTTATATATGCTTCCTCTAGGCAATATTATTAGGAAACACTCAATTAACTTTCACTGTTACGCAGACGACACCCAATTATATCTGTCAATCAAGCCAGACGAAAGCGGTCAGTTAGCTAAACTTCAAGCGTGCATTAAAGATATAAAATCCTGGATGACCCACAATTTTCTGATGTTGAACTCAAACAAAACGGAAGTTATTGTGCTGGGACCCAAGCACCACCGAACTTCATTATCTAAATATATAGCTACCCTAGATGGTATTGCCCTGGCCTCCAGCACTACTGTCAGAAATCTAGGAGTCATTTTTGACCAGGATCTATCCTTTAACGCCCACTTAAAACAAACCTCAAGAACAGCCTTTTTCCATCTTCGTAACATTGCCAAAATCAGGAACATCCTGTCTCAAAACGATGCTGAAAAACTAGTCCATGCATTCGTAACTTCCCGGCTGGACTACTGTAATTCTTTACTATCAGGCTGCTCAAATAAGTCCCTCAAGACCCTCCAGCTGATCCAGAATGCTGCAGCACGTGTTCTGACAAGAACTAACAAAAGAGATCACATTTCTCCTGTATTAGCTTCTCTGCATTGGCTTCCTGTAAAATCCAGGATTGAATTTAAAATCCTTCTCCTGACCTACAAAGCACTAAATGGTCAAGCACCATCATACATAGAAGAGCTTTTAGTACCTTATTGTCCCACTAGAGCACTGCGCTCCCAGAACTCAGAGCTACTTGTGGTTCCTAGAGTCTCTAAAAGTAGAATGGGAGCCAGAGCCTTCAGCTATCAGGCTCCTCTCCTGTGGAACCAGCTCCCAACTTGGGTTCGGGGGGCTGACACCGTCGCCACATTTAAGAATAAACTGAAAACCATCATCTTTGATAAAGCTTATAGTTAGGGAGTGAGGAGTTGCAGCATAGTAGAGTAGAGTAGAGGGAGGCAGGAAGTACAAGCCCGTTCCGGCAGGGGAGAGTACGAGCCCGGTCCAGGGCCCCTCTCTTTAGCCTGCCTCTCTTAGTTATACTATTATAACTCTAGACTGCTGTGGGAAGCTCCTTCCAAGGACACAATGAGCCGCTCCCTCTTCTCTCTTTTCACTTGTCTCCTTTTGTGTGCATCTTAGTCCCAGAAATGCCTGTTACTAACCTAGCTCTGGGGAGTTTTCTCCCCGGAGTCCCTTTGTTTCTTCTTCACCCAGAACATCGCCTTGGAATTGGGTGGCACCTACACCGGGGTCCTGGGTGCAGCTGACGCTATGGACTTACTACACCCTGCTACGCTCTGCGTTTCCCCGCAGTGTCCGACTGCGTCCTGCCGCGTCCAACCGCGTCCACCCAGGCTGCTGTGCCACACTACACCCCGTAACGCCCTGCTGTGCCCTACTATGACATGAACTACTATGACTACCATTGTGATCACTGCTTCACTATCTTTATTATGACTATTATTGCCACCATTCACCACTCCCCCAACTGGTGCCGTCAGACACCGCCTACCAAGAGTCTGGGTCTGTCCGAGGTTTCTTCCTAACAAAAAAGGGAGTTTTTCCTTGCCACTGTCGCAATAGCTACTGCTAATGCTTGCTCTTGAGGCAACCACTGTAATAGTTGGGGCTTCGTAAAGTACAGAGTTTGGTCTAGACCTACTCTATCTGTAAAGTGTCTCGAGATATCTCTTGTTATGATTTGATACTATAAATAAAATTGAATTGAATTGAATTGAATTGAATTGAATTGAATCGGCACAAGACTGGATTTATGGGGTAACGTCCGTAATTATGACTATGCTAATTTAGCTAACTTTAGCTATCAACAATAACACCGTGGTTAGGAAAATACTAGGATTGCCACGTTTTGTTATAAATGGACCTGTGATTAGGGATATATGATACCACAGTCAGCTGATCTCATTCAGTTGTACGGCAGGGATACAGTAGTGCACAGAATCCCCATGGTTACCATACATTGATCGCCTGGCGTTTAATCGCGGAGCGTTGTCCTTCACATGAGGAGCGAGATCTCGCGGATCCACGCGACTACACAGGCGAAGTGTCGCTCCCCGTGTGAAAAGCCCTTTATTCCCACAATGGGGGAATTCTCACTGTTGCAGCAGCGAGGGATAGGGATAGCTTCATATTTCACTTCCTTTACGACAACTTTTAACATGTACAAGATAAACATGAGCAGAGGCTGAACGGCTTTTCAAAACCAACATAAAAAGTATTGGACAGTTTGAATAAAAGTAAAAATAAAAAATGTTTTATTGTGGTAAATGCACATCTTAAATAATAGGTAGTTGCTGAGCGCACATGGTTATTGGAGTTAGAGAAAATGGCGTCCCAACTGGCGCATACTTGGGTGTACTGCTCTTGTGTAAAGACATCCATCTTTTTCCTTTCCATATTTCGTAAAGTGTTCTTTCTTTGCCATATTTTAGGAATCATCAGAAATCATTACATTCATACTGTACATTCAAACATAAACAAACTGGTATCCCATAGCAATAATAGAATCAAAGCTAGGATGGAATAGAATCAATTACCATTTGGATTGAAAACATAAGAATACATGTTGTTGTTGTTGTCATAACGACACACTATGAATACTGGGACCCAACTTTAGTTCTGACACAAATTCACTCAGACAGCAGTTTGTATCAGAGAGTCATTTGACTGTGACAATCCAAAGGTGCACATTGCAACGAGAGAAAAGACACTGGTCAGCAGAATACAAAGTTGGAAAACATGGA
>NC_050178.1:30120237-30210237 GCF_008315115.2 Sander lucioperca
GTATGAATGAAGACATGGTGTGTGGATGAATACATTGCGTAATATGGCTCATATACACGATTTGATACGGTTCTACTTCATGCTTGGGCTGAGTCATGGTGAGATTCTGCTGCTAATGATAACGGTGGATGATATTGTGATAAGTATGCGTACTCTAAGAAGGATTTTGAAATGGATGGAGCATACAGAAGGAAGAATGAGTCTCAGCACATGATGAAGTAGAACTTAAATTGTGTTTATGAATCATAATTCGCAATTTATTCGCCGCACAGTGTCGTTATTTAAACAGGAGTTTTATGTTCACGTTATAATGTGATAAATAGTATATGGTAATAATTGTTATAACTTGATAAGTTTGTATGTTGTAAAAACATGAAAATATCTTGTTAAAATGTGAAAATACCTTGTTATAACGTGAAAAACATCTTGTTATTATAATAAACTTTTCAGGTAATAACGTGATACTGATTATTCCGTAATCCCTGGCGATCACCTGTGGCACAGCCAAAAAACGAGAGACACACCCACCAGACGAAAAATATAATAGAAGATGTATGTATGTATTGCTAAGTAAGTAACACTTAACAAGGAATTTGCCTTGGCTGTCGGTGCATGAAAACTATAACATTTAATATGATATAAACAAAGAATAGATAGAAAAATGCAAATAACGCATAAAAAGAAACGTGAAGGGGTTCAATATATGGACCTTAAAACAGACCAATCTCCAAAAACAGGAATGGAATCATGTGATCATCTACTCACAAGAGACAGGACTGATGCTGATGGTATTAGACTTGTGTAACTACAGTAACACAACACAAGATGGAGACAGACCTCCACCGAGGAATGTATTTTATTTATTTTTTTAACTGAGGAGTGTTAAGCTTGTTTTATGGTTCTGCGGCGGCTCCACGCAGAGCTTTCGCCGTAGCCTACGTAAGTGGCCTGATGTTTATACCTGCGCCTTGGTGTGTGAGTCGAGCCGGCATGTGTGTGTGTGGGGAGTGTGTGATAGAGCGAGGGAGAAGTGAGAGAGTGATGGCGATTAGCTTCAGAGCGAGTACCGACTCTAGTCATAGTGAGAGAAACAAAGTGTCTCCTCTGTTCTTTCTGACCACGGGGGGAAATCTGGAGCAGGAGAAGTTAACCCTCTCCTTGATTTCATGTTGTTTATGGAGAAGGAGAACCAGGAAATGAGTTGGGGGAAATGCAACGCTGCCCAGCCACGGCCGAGCGACGTGAGTCGCTGCGATGTGTGGTTAAATTTTTCGAGAGGTGCACGTCAGGCTACTGTGTAGGGTCCGGCGTAGACGCAGAGTGGTCTGCAGGGGTACGCCGTTGATTTGACGCAGAACCATAAAACGGCCTTTAGGCTGAAACCGAAAGTAAAAAAACTGTGTGCCATCGCCAATGTATTATTTGTAACAACAACTCCGTCTTTCTTCCAATAATGAATCGACAACTATGAACATTCTACTGAATCTGCTGTGTTTGTGTCTTCTGTGTTTGACTGGGAAAACACTTTGTGGTGAAAACGATAAAAATTACAAATTTTGTAGATATTAAGACAGACAGACAGACAGACAGACAGACAGACAGTAGTGTTGTGTAGATCTTAAAATAAGGATAATCAGCACAGAAGATACTATGGATTAATATAGTCATTATCTCATTAACGTCAATAACACATGTAGCCTAACCCTTCACAGCACAGGTTATTGATCTGATTGTTCCTAACAGATGGTAAGTTTAAATAATATATTGTATTATCAATATATGAGCAGACAACACAACACATTCGTTATACAAATCTCATGTTTAGAGTCTTTGCTGTTTTATCTTCATTAATTAATCATTCTGTTGGTATTTACTCCAGAGTCTTTAATATTTACGGTTATAGGATGTTCAAATATATTGGAAATGATTTTATTTGATTCCTAATTAATTATTCTTAATGATTAAATATATATTTGATGTAGGGTATGTAAATTATGTAATAGCCTACACTTAAGCAATATTACACGAGAGGGTTTGATTAAATGTCATTATTGATTGAATATATTTGATGTAGGACTCTATTCTAATCACACAGCAACACACACAAAGGAGTAGGCGTCTCTAGTGCACCTGCTATTCAGGTTCATGTATGTGTAGTCTATATCCATGCATGACATTCCACTTCCGGGATTGTTCAGGTGCCGCAGGAAATTCCGCTGATGTCCTTCTTTTCGCTGATGTCCATTAAGCTTCCTCTTTCTTTGTGTTGTAATTCTAAACTCCGGTGGATTTCTGAGGACTATGGTTAACTGCTCCTCAGATCTCTGCAGGGTAAATCCAGACAGCTAGCTAGACTATCTGTCCAATCTGAGTTTTCTGTTGCGCGACTAAAACTACTTTTGAACGTACACGTTTCACCAAAACAAGTTTCTTCCTGAGGCTATTTTGCAGAGGCACCGTGCGGAGCTTAGTGCCGCCTATGACGATAGTGATTGGTTTAAAGAAATGCCAATAAACCAGAGCACGATTTTCTCCCATCCCAGAATGCTGTGTGGACTAGCCAGACCCTCCTCCGCAGCACTGTGGAGGAAGGTCTGGCAAAGCGGGACTAATGTATGTGTATTAACATTAACTAAATTCCACACAGAAACAAATGTGTAGTACTATTTATTTTTTTTTACTTTTGGGATGGGGAAAATCTATGTAGATCAGACACCCAATACAAATAATGTGTTAACGGTAAAACTGTAATTGTAGAGCCTGAATATGATCAAGAAAGTTCAACTTAATTTTCTTAAATATTGTTTTGTCTTTTTTCCTGCAGGTTTAACTCCAGAGACAGCGGCCCGTCTGTTAATGTAATGATCTAATGAGGCTGTCACACTTAACCCTTTGATAATGTCTGTAATGCTGAAAGCATGTATCTTGATTGTTATTTTATTCTTGTGTAACAATTAATATGCTCATTGATTATTTTTAAGACAGAGCAGAGAGGGCAAGGGAAACATGATGTTTGTATAAGTATATAAGTGTTTGTATTTTTTTTTTAAATGGTCACTTTATTCTGAAGGTTCAGAGCCAGAAATATTACTGCAAGTGCAGCCCTGGCTGAACTGTGACTTACATACTAAACTAAATGTATCTCCTGCAGTCAAATCTTTGTTTGTCTTTAATTTTGAAATCACGCAGAGACATTTTCATTAATTTATGAAGGAAAGAGCACATGAATCTTCAACAGTCTCTGGAAATTCACCTTTGAATCAAGTCTTTATCCGTCTACAAGACACTGGACCGATGATAAGACTTGTGTAACTCCAGCAACACGACACAAGATGGCGACAGTGCTCCGCGTCTCCCCACTGCTGCTGGGAGGAAACGAGCTGAGCTGAAGAGCAGTGGTGTAGTCTAATGTATTGTAGTGGGTATACTGTACTGTATATGGGGGGGCATATCATAGTGGGGAGTCTGGGTGTCCTCCCCCAGGAAAATTTTGAGCGTCAAAGACTTAATTTCCTGTATTTGGATACACTTTTATGCACCAATTGACGGAGGAAATACCTTTATTTAGCCTATGTGAAGAATAAAAACACAGATGACATTTCAAAATATATCAAATTCATAATGGAAAGTATGTTGTTACGTGCCATTGCGCATTTGTAAGTGGGTATGTGGAAATCCTGGAGCTTTCTTAGTGGGTATACAGCGTATACCTGCCTATCAGGTAGACTACATCACTGCTGAAGAGGGACATGTGGAAGTGTAATCGAAATTTTTATAGAACAACGCCGTATTTATTTTACAATAATGAATCGACAACTGTGAAGCTTCTACTGAATCAACTGTGTTGGTGTTTGACTGGAAAAAACACTTTGTGATGAAAACGGTACGAATGAACTAACTTTGTAGATATGAAGACGCCAGACTCAGGTGTTCAGTCTTAAGATAAGGATCAACAGCACGCTCTACTATGGACTAACATACTCATGATTAGTCAGTAACACATGTAGCCTTCCTAGCACAGGTTATGTATCTGTTGTTTTCTCACAGATGACCTCGCTGTTTTTTAAAGTTCGTCATCATTTTGCATGCCATTCGTCTTTTGGCGTTTTGAGGAAACAGGTGTCAGGCTTTGTGCCAAAAAGTGATCATCCGCCAAAAACGGATTGCAGTCCGTGGGAGCATGCGCAGCCTCTTAAATCTGTGTTGCCCGGATGTATTGGCCTTTTAAAGATATTTCTAAAGGTAAAAAGTTCTGGGTGGGATATAATCTGTCAGACGTAACCATTATGAATGTAATCAACTCATTTTTAGGCCAAATCCAATCTCATAAACAAGGTGGGACCTGCATTTCTTTTTGGTACGTGCATAAGTGCATTTTATGGGTTGTATTGTCCAGAGCAATCCCAAACCAATTTGCTGTCCTAGGCAAGAGTTCAGCAGTTTGTGTTGCTTCGTCGCAGTTTATTAAGCTTTTTTTGTTACTATATAGACATTTTTGTCTCTTTTCTGGATTTTTGTCACTTTTTTCAACAGTTTTGTTGCTTTGTTAACGTTTTTGGTGCTTTTTATTTGTCTTTTTTCTGCGTTTTTGACGTTTTTTTTTGCGTTGGTCGAAATCTTTTATAGCCTACTGCCTACGCCATGGGCCGGCCCTGGTATTAGCCCTTTAAAAGGGTATTTCTACAGGTAAAACGTTCTGGGTGGGTTTTAATCCTTCAGACATAAACCACATGAAGAAATCAAGTTGTCAGGTGGTACGTGGAAAGATTTAGGAGTAGCTCAACTAATTTGAGAAAATACAAAATATTATGTCTTTAAACAAATATCTCCGCATATTAAATTATTGAATACAAAGTTTAAATCAATCGCTACCAGTTCATTTTATAACAATTGATTGAAACATTCAGCTTCACCAATGTAGAAATAGCCTAGTATACTATACACTCACCTCAAGGATTATTAGGAACACCCTACTAATACCGTGTTTGATCCCCTTTTGCCTTCAGAACTGCCTTAATTCTTCGTGGCATTGATTCAACAAGGTGCTGGAAGCATTCTCTAGAAATGTTGGCCCATATTGATAGGATAGCATCTGGCAGTTGATGGAGATTTGTGGGATGCACATCCAGGTTACGAAGCTCCTGTTCCACCACATCCCAAAGATGTTCTATTGGGTTGATATCTGGTGACTGTGGGGGCCATTTTAGTACAGTGAACTCATTGTCATGTTCAAGAAACCAATTTGAAATGATTTGAGCTTTGTGACATGGTGCATTATCCTGCTGGATGTAGCCATCAGAGGATGGGTACATGGTGGTCATAAAGGGATGGACATGGTCAGAAACAATGCTCAGGTAGGCTGTGGCATTTAAACGATGCCCAGTTGGTACTAAGGGGCCTAAAGTGTGCCAAGAAAACATCCCCCACACCATTACACCACCACCAGCAGCCTGCCCAGTGGTAACAAGGCATGACGGATCCATGTTCTCATTCTGTTTACACCAAATTCTGACTCTACCATCTGAATGTCTCAACAGAAATCGAGTCTCATCAGACCAGGCAACATTTTTACAGTCTTCAACTGTCCAATTTTGGTGGTCTTCTGCTGGTGTAGCCCATCCGCCTCAAGGTTGTGTGTGTTGTGGCTTCACAAATGCTTTGCTGCTTTCAGACCATTCTTTGTAAACCCTAGAAATGGTTGTGCGTGAAAATCCCAGTAACTGAGCAGATTGTGAAATACTCAGACCAGCCCGTCTGGCACCAACAACCATGCCACGCTCAAAGTTGCTTAGATCACCTTTCTTTCCCATTCTAACATTCAGTTTGGCGTTCAGGAGATTGTCTAGACCTGGACAACACCCCTAAATACATTGAAGCAGCTACCATGTGATTGGTTGATTAGGTATTTGCATTAATGAGAAATCTTACAGGTATTCCTAATAATCTTTAAGGTGAGTGTATATTTTATAAGATTATCAAATGTTATAATGTGAAATCCTCATTTGCAAAGAAAGCAGGAACTAGGGCTATACAATTAATCAAATTTTGATCATTATTTCTATTTCCCCGCCCTGGTGGTTCACCGGGTGCAGCGCGTACTTTAGGCTGAGTCCTCACCGCAGCCACTCGGGTTTGAGTCCGGTGCAGGGCCCTTTACTGCATCTCATCCCCTCTCTCTCCTGTCTGTCTCTATCACGAGCTGTTAAAAGCAGGAATGCCAAAAAAACATTCTTAAAAAAAAAGAAATTAATAGACTAAGTTTTTTTTTCCTTTAATAAGACAAGTATGTACAGTACACTTTTACAATGTTCTTGCACTGTTTATGTTGTTAACCAATAATGCAGTTGTATAGTGCCTTCATGTCATTTTAATTTAGAGCTGCAAAGATTAATCAATCTATTGATTAGTTGTAAACTGTTGAATTAATCATCTACTATTTTGATAATTAATTAATCGGTTTAAGTCATTCTTTATGAAAAAAAAGCAAAACTTCAGATTCCAGCTTGTTAAATGTGAATATTGTTCTATAGTTTCTTCTCTCCTCTGTGACAGTTAACTGAATATCTTTGAGTTGTGGACAGAACGAGACATTTGAGGACGTCATCTTGGGCTTTGGGAAACACTGATCCACATTTTTCACCATTTTCTGATAATCCACAGATAAACTGACAATGACAATAATCTTAGTTGCAGACCTTTATACTTTGCTATTGAAAATCTTAAATAAAATGTCAATATCGAGCGCCTGGGTGGCTCACCTGGTGGAGTGGGCCCGTGTGTGGTGGTTTGCTCCTCGACACAGTGGCCGCGGATTCGACTCCGCCCTGGGGCCCTTTGCTGCGTGTCGTTCCCCCTCTCTCTCCCCTTTCATGTCTTCAGCTGTCCTATATAAATAAAGGCCTAAAATACCCAAAAAATTATCTTTAAAAAAAATCATATAATATATCAATATTGACATTATTCTTTGCAATGTGACTGTTTTTCCAGCTGAAACTTGCATAAAAGGAATAACATGATTTAACTTCATGTTAGGAAAATCATGCTTACTAGCAAACTGTTCTGCTTCATCTTCTTTGTTAAACCATTTTCATCATAACTTCTGTTTTAGTATTTCTGTTTCAGTATTACTGTCTTTCATGTGTTCATCATGAAAGCTGAGTGACCTAGTACAGGATGTACAGTATCCCTGAGGAAATGCTGAGCCTGACCAGACATAAGAAGAAAGCTACTGATTGTGTGAAATGTATGACTAACTTGACTCTCTGCTCCTTAAAAGAGATCACTAGTCAGTCATTTATAATACATCTTTGCTTTTATGATGCACTCCTTCACCCGATTTGAATGTTATCATTGGATTGTTATCAGTGGTATTCATAGATATGGGTCAGAAGGGGCCTGCTACGCCTACTGGTAGGCTCGGTGACTCCTCAGAGAGAAATGATTGTTTCAAAAGTTGTGATCTTTGATCTTCTTTTGATCTGAGATGATGGTCATTGAGATTATTACGGTACTTACACTGAGTGCTGTAAACTGACTCTGCTTGCGCAAGTAAAACAAGCTTTTGAAGTAGATTCCAGAGATTCTGTCATTATTTGGTAAATTATCCTCACACTTTACAACCCCCCCCCAAACTGAAACACATAGACAACACTTTGAACATGCTGTTTACGTCTTTTTAATCTTCCATTTAGATAAAAAAATGATATATAGGCTTGGTTCAGGTAGGGGGACACAGATCTCAAAGGGTACCAGATTTCACTGCAACACGCAGACCTAGACATCCTGAACTAAATTCATCTTCTGCAATTAAATCTTTGTCCTTAATAACCTATTAAAATGATGCGGAGACAAAGACATGAAAGAACACATAAACACAACAAGACACAGGACCAATGAAAAGACTTCTGTAACTCCAACAACACGTCAGAGCACCACCTCTTCCAGCTGCTGCAGGAGCGGACACATAGACTGTTATATAAGAGTCTAAGGGCAGAAACCAGCTGTGCTGAGCTGAGGAGTGATTCAATCTGTAATAAAACTGTGTGCCTTTATTTGTTAGAGCAACTCCTTCTTTGTTCCTATAGCCTGATTAAACAACAACTATGAAGCTTCTTCTGGATCTGCTGTGTTTGTGTCTTCTGTGTTTGACCCGGAAAACACTTTGTGATAAAAATGGTAAGAATTACTAACTTTGTAGCCTAGATTAGTTTTTATTATCTTGCTTCAGACAGTCAGACAGGGCCAGTCACTAGTAATTAGCTGAATCATCAGCAGTAGCAACTATACTAATTGTTAGCTCTGCACAGGTTATTGATCGGATTGTACGTCTCCATCATGATTGTTATTATTTTGTCTTATTGCTGCTCTGCATGTTTGCATATATAAAAAGAGGCTATAATCAGTGTTTCTTGGCTGTGTTTCGTTGCTTGCATGGCTACGTGTACTAATTTTGGATACTGTTGAGGTATTACTGTATTAGTGGTCTTATGATTAATTGTGTAAATTACATAATAAACTACAATTTTAAAATACAGTTAATAAATCTTATAAGTTAGACTACAAATTACTTTTTTTAACTGGTGTTGTAGAATGATTCTGGTGACGTGTTCAAATTTTTTTATTTCTGCCCTAATAATTAATTAATCTGCAGATAAACATTTGGATTAATAAATATGTTTTTATCTTCCAGAGCCAAAATACATCATAGTGAAAGAAGGGACAGATGTTATGTTACCCTGTTCTCTCAGCACCAAGGAGAACGTTGAGTCAAAACTGTTTGACTGGAGGAAAGTTGCTCAGAAAGATGAAGGTCTGAAGGAGGTTTTCATGTATGAAAGAGGCTTTCATTACAATAACGGTCGTCCAGGTCAGAGTGAAGAGTTCAAAGGTCGAGTCTCACATTTTGAAGATGAACTGAAACACGGCAACGCCTCCATAATCATCAGAAATACGAAGGAGGCTGACAGTGGAGACTACACCTGTGATTTCCCACGTCTTCATCAAATGTTCCACCTTAAGCTTGTTGTTGGTGAGTGCTTTCATTCAACAGTTATAAAGAAAATAAGCCTAAATGTAATTATTCTGTAGTTATTGTTTATCCTGTGTTCACAGTTGCTCCAGAGCCAGACATCAACATTATTGATGCCACAGATGATGGAGTGTTGCTGCAGTGTGAGGTTCGAGGTGCTGCTCCCAAACCTAGAGTAGAGTGGCAGGACAGAGATGGAAACAAACTTCCTGCTAAAGACCCACAGGTCTCTGAAAGAGGAGACAGATACCACATCACCCTCCAGACTACTGTGACCAAGACCAGCTGCTGTCGCTGTGTCGTCACACAGGAGGAAACCAACCGTAGGACTCATGCTGAGATTTATGTGGCTATTATTGGTAAGATTCCTCCTTGAGTTGTTCATGTGTTTTAGCAGCACATTTAACTGTTCTTTATGTTTACTCTCTGGCTGTTCTCATGAACCATTTGTAGACATATCGCTGCAAAAAGTAAAGCTCTGTAATTCGTATGTATTCCACGTATTTATTACTGTCAGCACCACAGTGACTGCTGCTGTTAAACACAGGACCTTCAAGCAGGGGAGCGGAGTGCTCTTCCTGGAGGAAAAGCAAAAGATTTTCACCCAGGAAACGCGTGTCCCGGGAGTGTTTTATTCCAAACCATGATCTTTTTTTAAACTTAACTAGTCATTTTGGTGTTTAAACTTAATTGCCGTCGCTGCATGACGCTCACTTTTTGTCAGCTAAGCTCAACTAGCCACCAACGGCCACTGAAACAACAGACTCACGGAGCTCTGTACCCGGCGTCACATGACCGGCCAGCGGTGGCATGATTTCGTAGGATATTATATGAATTGTTGTGCATAAGTATTTGGACAATATCATACTAATCCATTCATGAGAATACATTGTTAGTCTATGACCAATCTACTGAACATATGTAGTTACATTCTGAGTGTACATTTACGTTGTTTTACTTTTTTTTTTTAACTTATTTAAAATAAACTTACTGAACTAAACTTTTTGTGATGTGTTTCAGACAACAACACCAGCATATGGACCTATACCAACCTATATGGAGCTGGAACTCTTGCTGTACTTGCAGTTGTTTATCTTTTACGTGAAAATAGAAATAACAAAAAGAAGTAATAGAAGTAAGTTTCCAATAGTGCTAACCCTAGACTAACCTTCTATTTCTATTGTGGCAAGGCAGCTTTATTTCTATAGCACATTTCAGCAACAAGGCAATTCAAAGTGCTTTACATAAAACATGAAAGAGCAGTTAAAACATTCATTAAATAGAAATTAAACAGGTCAAATAAAATAAGACCGGTGTAGAATACGAGAATAAAAGTTACAGTGCAGTTTAAGACATTTGAAATGGTTTGATGTTTTTTATTTAAAGGCAGCATCAAACAGAAAAGTCTTCAGCCTTTCTGTCATAGGGAGGAGAATAATAAATATAGGAATAATGTTGCACCGAACTAGGTTGTTCACATGAAAAGTGTCATAAAAAGTTGCGTAACAAATGAGAGAGAAGTTCAAATGATACACCTCTGCACAGCTGGCCAATCACAGCAGAGGTGGGCGTGAATGTCAGATCTCAGTTTCTTTAAGTTACAAGAATAGTCAGACATAATACACTGTTCATAAATATTTGCACAAATCTTTTTAAGAAAATGAAATTGCACAAATATAAGTGGTTGATCAGTAATGCATTTTGTAAAAGATTATTCTCGTGCAATGTTAAAACCAATAACTTTGAACTAGAACATGCTCAAGGAGAATATCAACAAGTTTATTTTAATGCAAGAAAATTATATTATATGTATATTATTTCTGTATATTGTAGGAGCCATTTGACCTGTATCAGTAAATATGTTATTTTTTTTGTACACTGCCATCTGGTGCCAGGTCATGTGTAGTTTAGTCAATTTTATTTAAATAGCCCAACATCACAAATCACAAATTTACCTCAGGAAGCCGTAGATAAAGGTTAAAGAAAGAAAAGTGAAAAGTAGAAAGAAGTAACAGGAGACACCATGTGTCATTTAAAAGCAACTTTTTTTTTCAAATCTTTTATTGTATCTTAATGTAGCCCTTTCAGTTGATGTAGTTGCATGACTCTTGTATGTTTTGGGGTTGTATTCACGTGGCTGAATGCACTTTTTGTAAGTCATTTAGAATAAAAGCTAATATATGAGATAAATGTAATCTAAAGCCTGTCTCTAACATTCATCAACTACTTCTTTTTTTGTTTTCAGAGCTCCAAGTAAGCTACATGTGAAATGACAAATTGTGAGACTTTGTTGAACTTGAAAGCATTCTTTTAACAGATATGTTTTGAGTCCTTTACTGTGTACCTCAGCAGGCTGCTCTCATTAACCATTCAAATAGCTATGAAAAGTAATGCACTGTAATTCACATGTATTCCACGTATTTACTACTGTCAGCAGCACATTGACTGTTGCTGTAGGGAGGAGGTCGGGGTGGATGTTTGGCTCCTAAAACACAGGGCTTTCAAACAGTGGAGAGGAGTTCACATCCCGGGGAAAACACAAGACTTTCACCCAGGAAAGGGGTGTTTTTGTCCCAGGCACAAGGAAATAAGATCCAGTATAACTGTTCTATATAACTTGTGGCTGTATTGTAAACTCTGTACTTTTAGGAATGATGACTACAGATGAAGCCATCTTAAATTTACACTCCCTCCGTGTTGGAGCCCTGGCAGGTCCGTGAAGGGTCCCTGGCCGAGCCGTGGCTGGAAAAAAAAATCCCTCGTGATGACGTAGTGAGCTGGGGGCCGACTGCTAATGCCCCTAAGCACTATGTGTAAAAAAACTAGTTACAATGGTTTATCTATCCACCAGAGCAGTGATATAAACACAGCCGTTTACTGGCCTGAGAAATCAGCTGTTCTTATTTGATGGAGCTTACTGTATGAGGGAGTGGGCCTCCTAAAGCTACATTTATCATATCATGTTGACCAGGTCGTGACAATATTCTGCTGAAGCATTTTGTAAAGCCCACATAGACTCCAGATGGCTTTTTTGTTATAAGCAACACTAGAGAACTTTTCCTCTTTGGTTCCCCTACAGGTTGGAAGCAGAATTGTCCCACTATGTCTCATTGGAACTACAGATCTGCTACCCGATCTGGCAAACTTGCATAGTGCGGTTAAAGCCGGTAGGGAGCCGCAAAGCGAATGTAGAAGTGCCGTTCACCCTGTTACAAGTTGATGAACCACTGAAACGATTTTGGAAACATTATTTTAAGTTACAAAAAGTTCTCTAGTGTTGCTTTAATGCTTTAAGGAAGCGATACAGCCGAGACCCGTCTGTACTACCGAACTGTTCTCTCCATGAAAGTTGTTATTCAAAAGAACTGCATGGAAATAAAAGAAATACTAAGGGAAATGAATGATATGGAGTAGGAGATAGAGGAACTGTGTGCGGTACTCATCAACTGACTTTATATGCAGCAGCACGTAACATCGGACAAACAATGGCCCATCAGCAAAATAAAAGGATACAGACACTCTTATTGAGTAACATGCAGTAAAAATGTCACCATAGGAACATGTTTACATAGCTAACCTTTGAAATTAGCAACATTTTAACCGTGCACAGGTAAAATAAACAAATGTAGGCCTTATGTAGAGTTAAATTACAATAACTAAATAGACCAACTAAAAAAAATAGCTAGACTTGAGAGACTAGAGAACAATTACTACAGTAGGCTATAACTACTGTATAATAGACATCATTGACTTGGAATGAACTTGATTTGCTTCATGTCTCTGGAGGATAGCTTCAGTGTAGTAAAGCTTCATTTAATGTACATTAAATGGTGGATTAGGTCACTCACTACTCCTTGTCCATGGTGAAACCCTGCAAGTGAATGAATGGGTGTGGTCACAGTGGAATTTACACTCTGTCAGGACACAGGAGGAGGGGGGTGACTGGAAGTAGGCTGGAGATTGGAAGGCAACCAGCTGGCAGCTGGCTGGCTTCTGGCTGGGAGGGGGATTTAAGATGGCTTCATCTGTACATTTGTCCAATGATCTGACTGTTGGCATCAGATAAATCTTTAAATGGTACGTCAGAGATTTGGTATTTCCATAAAGAAATTAAAGAACTGAACAGTCCGTTTTTTCCTGAAGAAAGGAACTGAGTCTTAATTACTGCTTGTGTAACAGGTGTGATCTTGTTGTGTTATGGAGAGACACCACCAACCAGTATTACCAGTTGTGATTTTGGCTGGGAATGGCGTCACACCTGAGTTGAATGCGTTCCATTTACAAGTCGTGTTTTCATTGTTTTCATTAGCTCTAGCCAGGTTAGCTACTGTCAGCAATGCCAGTTGATATCAACGCATTACGCTGTTTGTTGTGCATACAAACAGTGTAACATGTCCACAAATAGAAGATGGACAGGACTGTGACTGGGAAAATAAAATGTCTGCTTAACTGTTTGTCAAGTTAATAATACTTCACAAGCACTAACTAATGTTATATGTTAATAATGCCTTTTGGGTCCTATCTTAAAAGACAGATCAGGGAAAAACATCCCATAACTCAAGTGAGTCCTAATTTCACTCTCTACCCGTCACATGTATGATGATCACAGGTCTGATGTTGTTTAAATAACTTTAAATCTGTGTTGAACTGACTGCAATCATTATTTCAATGTGTTTGACAAATTACAAATCACTTTAAGTTGAGACATTCATAACACATAACATCTTTATTTAAAAAAAAAAAAGCATTAGAGGATTTTTAAAGGTTCAATTTACAACTTTAAAGAGACAGTGACATATGCAATACTGCATATGCTTAATGGGCAGTGGTGGAAAATAGGTGTGTAGGCTTCATATACATTAGTACTGTACTTAGCAGCTCTGCATGTATTTTCTTAATTTGTTGTATTGTGAGCTATTTGCATGTGCTTTCTTAAGTTGCAGTGCAGTAGCCTTGCACAAAGTATGGTGTGATGGACTAGTGTGATCACTCGGTATGCTAAACCGAGCCCGGGCGCCCAGGCGCCCGGGCGCCCAGCCCAGGCATGCTTTAAAGATGTGGGTCAGGCACGGTTCAGTTGGCTTCAGGCACGGTATGCATCAGTGTCATCGCTAAACCTGCCCGCGTCTGGTTCTTACCTTACAGATGTGGTGTCTTAAATAGTAATGCTGTGATGCTGTATGAAGAGGAATCCGCCGACACTGATCTTGATTATAAAAAGGTTTATTACAAACAAAGATTCAGCATCAATTTAACAGACCCATGGATATCTGGAGAGACGACCAGCCCAATCTTCAAATTCTGTCGCTCTGCCTTTCCTTTGTGTGAGCAACGTATATATCCTATGCATTGTATCAACATAGGGCGTGATATGTGTGAGTACATGGTTCGACACAGAACTTAGCCAATCAATGCCTGTTATCTGGCACAACTCCAAAAAAGGTCTCTTCTGTCTTGGGGGGACCCCTACTCATGTTAACAATTTCCAGATGTTCTCAGTAAGTGTAGAGTAAAGTTCATAGGACTCCCTTATAACAAACCTTTAAGCAAAGTTTATAGAAAGTTATAGAATGGTCATATACTACATATTTCCCCCCTTCGAGACTTAATAAAGTCTCGAAAAACAAGAAGAGTAGGAATAACATTTCTCATTATAACATGTTCCTTATAATATAACTTTCGGAGTGTAAACAAATTTATAGAGTGTAACAAAATTTAATTGTTGGAGTGTGAGAGCGAAAAACCCATCTGGCAGCTGTCTTTTCAAGTAGCCATCAATCAATCAAGATAGGAAAATTCTCTCACGGTCCCTCTGCCTAGGCGACCACCTTAGTACTCCAGATCAATTAGAAAATAAATCTTTATCAATTTATGTAGAATTATGGTATAAGCAAATACATGTAAAAACCTCAGAAAATGAAATAAAATCAAAACAATGTCCAAATTCAGGCAGGTCGACCCTTCGGATCTGAAAAAAGGACTTCTATTTCCTAGACCCCATTTCCCTAAGCGTCAACAAAAAAAGAAAAACATCTGAGATCTCCACATATTCACTTCATGACAGATTAATGCAAGAATATTATACAAAGTATGTATTACTCTGCAAACATGTATATATCAGACAAACACAGGAATGTAGTCCACTACATTGCAGCTTCTCAGCAATGTTGATGTGGTGAAATCTGAACAGATCCACACCATCCTGGTTCAGAAGTCTCCTAGTTCCTTCATATTGTCCATATTTGTATCTGAATCTCCCTCTGCACATTACCCCATATGCTCTGGAAGAAAAGAAAACACTGACCAGTATCGTTTGCAAAACAACACATGAAAATTAAAAACATCAAATAAGAATAAGAAATTAATAATATCAAAAATAATATATGATAATATGAATCACTTTCCATTTCCCCCCTTCGACTAATAAGAAAACACTAAATACCACTACAAAATCCAAAGAAATGTGAAAAAGCATACAATAAACCAAACCCTCAGTTTAAACAAAATGTCTAATTCCCTCTTTGCCGACCATTGATAGTCAGCAACAAAAGTTATGTCATTTCTGAAAAAACAACTCTTATCCTGATGCAGCAATCACACCTTCAACAAATTAAATCAAACAAATCATAAACATCCCTTTTTAACACGTCTTGGTGTAGTCAAGTGGGGATTTGAGAAAAGACCAAATTTATTTTAAGAGCCAATCATTTTATAGCATGTAATTACTCGCTTTTTACAAAGTACCACACAGAAGTCTCTCTTCACTGTTTGGTTACCAGATAGTGGGTGTAATAAATCTCCTCATGTCCAACTCTGTCAACCTCATCTATGTGACATTCCTGTTTAAATTAGACACAAGACAAACCAAGTCTGCTTGCTAAAATTAACTTGTTTCTGTAATTGATAAACCAAAATTGTAATCAATATCAAAGTTCAATAAACTACAGAGCTTCACTCTGGGGTTTTTGTAAGTTATTATTATTTGGTTTTTACCCTTTAACTCTACAGCCTTAAGTAACACCACTGCAACTTATGCAGAATAGTGAAATTCAAATCAGATTTCTAAACATCTGTATCAATAACAAAAGATGCTGATCAATCATTGGGCTATAATAACTGATTTCCATTCGCAAATCTTAGAGAGAAATCATGAACAAATGACTGGTACACTATAAACAACAAATTAACCAATGCAAACAACTTTTAATTTGAGTAGACTATATCTATGATTGGGAGTTGTCTTATCTTTTCTCACATTATCACTGCTAATGTTTTTATGCATTCTCTATGCATCCCTATTTTACTTATAGTTGCAAGTAAAAAAAAAAGCTTACTTTTAACCAAATTCTGAGAACAGCACTCTCAATCTGCTGTTTGTAACAACTTTACATCAATCCAATTCAAACTCATACATGAGATTACTTCTCAATAAATTATCTTGGCAACACTCAAATAATAGAAACATCTTCAAAAGTTGTAAACTAAATGTCATTAGAGCACAAAAATAAAACAGTGAAATGTTCTTTTAACATTTCCTGACACAGCAACCAAAGTAGCATATTTGTCATTAGTCTTGTTAGAAGCTGTCACAGGAAAGTCATTACAAATCTAACATAATACATTTCACCAGGTACTGACAAAATGTAAGATTTTCATACCAAGTTGCTTAATTTAGATGTCTTAACCATTCATATAGGTGTGTTCACATAGGAGTAACTCTATTTTAAAAGCAAAAATTACTTTACTACTATTAATTACTTCTTTAGAGTAATTGTATTTTCAAATTGTGTGTTTGTCGGTGCATTACCTCCTTTTTATGTGTTGGTACGTTGATGCGTCGATGCGTCGATGCGTCAGAGCAAATCCGATCTCTCTCACTCCTCCCTCTTTCTCTGGTCAGACGCTCATCTGTGCAGATCTGTACCAACTTGTGACTGTCCTTGTCCTTGAGCTCAATTGTTGGATCTCTTTCTGGTCCTGATGACACCAGCTGACACCCCTTTCAGATCTTCTGGGCATCTCTAGAATCCTGGTTCCAGACTCCTGTAAGGGTTCACCGGTCCTCCATATGGCCTTGACTGGACCCTGTATCGTCCTCTGTAACTTCCTCTGGAGTTTCTTCCTGGTCTATTACACTCACGGGCAAAGTGTCCATCCTGTCCACAATTAAAACAGTGATTGCATAGAGTATGAATCAAATCTTCTTCCTCTTCCTCTGCCTAAGCTTCCTCGTCCTCTTCCTCTCCAGTTCTGTATCTGTCCAAAAACTGGCTGTGGATATAAAACAACTGGAACCACGAATGGTGGTTGGAGCAACTGGCTTGACTGGAATTGTGGCGGTAATTGTTGATTTCGTGGGCATTGATTCAGCACAACCAAAACCTGCTTCTTCTTCTTCCTCTTATTCTCCACCAGTTGCATTTGATTGAGTTTTCTGAGAGTTTCTCGGTCCTGTTCTTTCACTTTTTGGGACCCTTTTTTCAGCAATTTGTCCCTCTGTATCTTCAGCTTCTCCAAGTATGACATGCATCGCTCCATGTCTCTCTCAATCTCTTCTATGCTAGACGCTGCAGGATGAAGTCCTGTAGCTCCTCTGCTCTCCAAATCTTCATTGCTGTCTCCATCTTCACTTTCATAACACTCTTCTGAATCACTCTGATCATCATCATCCTTTTTCTAAACCTCAGTCTGCCCTTAGTTTCCAGATGTTTCATTTTCTTCTTACTTTTGGAGCTTGGATTCATCTTTATGGTTGTTTCAGCTTCTCAATTATTGTTCATCTGTGAATGTTTCACCAAAGTACTTTGTAGGCATGTGTGACGTTACTTCTTTAATGTCAGTCTCTGGTCATGCCCTGAGAGCCATCTGGGTGTCCAATTCAGTCACTTAACCATAGACAGTTGTAAATCTGTCGCCCCTCCTTCTCTGCTGCTCTTGCTCCAGATGCAGTTTCTGGTGCAAGTGGTGGGGGATGGGACCAAACAAATCAGCTTGTAGAGGAGTGAGACAGGTCTGCTCTGACATCCATCGAGGCACACTGAATAAACACAAAACACAACACCTCCGAGAAGCATTACTTGTACTTTTAATCATACTCATTTTAGTTTTCTTGCTTCTAACTTATGACATCATTGATTCAAAATGTTGCTACAAGAATATTACCTAAGTAAGGAAAGTATCATAAAATATGTACTTCAAGTATCAAAAGTAACAATGTAGAAAAATCCTCACATTTCTGAAACTAGAAATGATCACAACAGTCCTGTCAACTAACTAAGTATCTAAACAGCTAAACATTTCAACTGGACTTATAGGCCTATATATTTGTTGAACAGTCTAACAACAATAAAACATCATATTTAACACAAATAATTTATAACGGAACCCCATCACACAGCAATCACTACACAGAATACACACAGATTCGACACGGTGCAATCCCTCATCACACACACAGAACCACACATGAACTGACCAGCGCCCAAATAGTGAGAAAGCTCACCTCATAGTCGACCAATGAAGCGGGAGTCAGTCCCTGAGTGCCCATGATGAAACGATGACCTGGGAGATGCAACCGATCCCATCCTCGTCGCCAAAATTGTGGTGTCTTAAATAGTAATGCTGTGATGCTGTATGAAGAGGAATCCGCCGACACTGATCTTGATTATAAAAAGGTTTATTACAAACAAAGATTCAGCATCAATTTAACAAACTCCTGCAGGAAGCTTGGAGAACGACCAACCCAAATTCTTCCAAAAGTCGTTCTGCCTTTCCTTTGTGTGAGCAACGTATATATCTTATGCATTGTATGACCTAACGTGGGAGGGTGTATGTGTTAGTATATGAACTGGCCAATCGTAGCCTGTTATCTGGCACAACTCCAAAAAAGGTCCCTTCTGTCTTGGGGGAAACTCTGCTCATGTTAACAGTTTCCAGATGTTCTCAGTAAGTGTAAAGCAAAGTTCATTGGACTCCCTTATAACAAACATTTAAGCAACGTTTATAGAAAGTTATAGAATGGTCATATACTACATAGATAAACAGGAATTGTAGTGTAGCGACAGATCAGCTTTCTTCTACCAGGTGTTGTACACATACAAGGAGGGTATGTGTGTTTGTGTGTGTGTGTGTGTGTGTGTGTGTGTGTGTGTGTGTGTGTGTGTGTGTGTGTGTGTGTGTGTCTGTGTGTGTGTGTGTAAACAGTGCCGAATGTTCAACATATTGCAGTGAGATGAGCTTTTATTTTGGAGGAGACCCCCTGAACACCCCCTAAGGACCCTTTGGTGTCCCTGGACCCCAGTTTGAGAACTTCAGCTTCAAGCTACACTGCTGCAGACGATGGTTGTTGTTTATTAGGGGTAAGTTGTTATTTAAATTAGATTGTTTTAGCTTCCATTTCCAACAATGTGGCATCTCTGCTGTCCTAAAACCAACTTTAATCTGCATTGTGTTCCACCTTTTAAACTGGCTCAGCAAACACATTTTAATGTCCCCATTAAAACTTGTGTTTGTGACAGTGAACTGTTTGGCACATTTGTAGGTTTTTCATTTGGGTTAAAAAAGTCAAGGGTTTCTGGGGATCAGATTGTAAAGTGCCTCAGATCTGACATGGAGCTCATGTTCAAGTCTCAAACAATCTATTTTGTGTTTAAGCAGTTATATCAGATTAATTTAGCTCTAACTAAAGAGAAATTAGGCCAATGTTTCAGTGATTCATCGTAAAGCATTGTAAGTCATTTATTTCATGATGTAGATATTATAATAAGACTAATTAGGAAAACCTTTGTCTGCAGACACAAATCACTGTAATATTTGATATTTTGAAGGCATGTAACATCAGTTTCTATTTAAACTGCTCACCACTTATATTCAGAAGACATGAAAACTGTTGTGATGCAACAGTTTATTTTAGACAGTTTAAAAAAGTTAGTGTAACTGTATGCAAGTTTTCCACTTTCCAAGCCACATGAACAAAGTCCTTTCCAGAGACAGAAACACAGTGAGTGAGATGATACAACAAAGTAGAAGATGGAGAAAAGATATATCATATATCACATAAGACACTAATAAAGCTTGGGATATTAAAATGATACTCCTGTTACTAATAGCATAATTGTAATAATGACAGAGACAATAATTAATAATGATTTTAGTGTTTTGGGCGCTTTTATTGTGAAGGCTTTGGGTGCTACACCTGTATATAGGTGAGATGAAAATGAAAGTATAAATCAAAACCAACTCTGACTTTGTTACAGTAACTGATCCAACGATTCAATGGACAACTATGAAGCTTCTTCTGGATCTGCTGTGTTTGGGTCTTCTGTGTTTGACCCGAAAAACACTTTGTGATGAAAACGGTAAGAATTAGTCTACTAACTTAGAAGTTTAGGGCTCGACTTTTGAGAGGCAGGTGGAGGGACAAATAAGTTATTTTCACTCCCCCGCCCTAACCCTTCACAGCTCAGGTTATTGATCTGATTGTTCCTCACAGATGACCTCTGTGATTTTTAAAGTTAGTTTTGGCATTCCGTTAGTTTTTGGGTGGGAGGAAACTGGAAACACCCGAATTTAGAATCTGTAAAAGAAAAGGTAGGCCTACTAAAAGCAAAAGTTCAAATAGACTACTCAATGCAGCCAAAGCTTTACATTTAAGAAGAAACACCTACTTTTTATGGTAAAAATGACTGAAACAATCAAAATACACTCACCTAAAGGATTATTAGGAACACCCTACTAATAGCGTGTTTGATCCCCTTTCGCCTTCAGAACTGCCTTAATTCTTCGTGGCATTGATTCAACAAGGTGCTGGAAGCATTCTCTAGAAATGTTGGCCCATATTGATAGGATAGCATCTGGCAGTTGATGGAGATTTGTGGGATGATCATCCAGGTTATGAAGCTCCCGTTCCACCACATCCTAAAGATGTTCTATTGGGTTGATATCTGGTGACTGTGGGGGACATTTTAGTACAGTGAACTCATTGTCATGTTCAAGAAACCAATTTGAAATGATTTGAGCTTTGTGACATGGTGCATTATCCTGCTGGAAGTAGCCATCAGAGGATGGGTACATGGTGGTCATAAAAGGGATGGACATGGTCAGGGGCCGGGCCGGGTTCGGACAGATATTTAGAAATTATGGTCGGGTTCGTCAGCGTGATAAGACATTTGTAAAATGGTGCTGCGGCTCCTTTAAGAGAGCTCAGTGCGTGTGGGGGTGTGTGTGTGTGTGTGTGGAAAGTGGGCAGAAGAGAGAAAGAGGAAGCAGGCGTGTTGTATGCAAACGGAGCAGAGTTGGTGCAATAAGTTTAAGTTTTATTGTAGCTACACAGTCTGTGCGGTGTTCGATATAAACCCCAGACTGAAAGCCAAGTTCATTCATTTGCTCACCAGAAACAGGATATTAACCCTGACGATATTCATGTTATAACGTGGGCCCTGGAGGTAACGAGTCTCCCCTGATTTTCTGACCACAGTCGGAAAAGAAGCAAACAGGAAAGGTTAACACATTGAACATTTTAACCGCTTATTAACGTGCGCTTGTTGCCCTGTGTGCGCTGATGCCTCATCTGTTGACATTTCCGAATGCCTTCCTACAGTTGCTTAATAAAAACTTTCCACACAAAAACGTAGCCTACATGTGTAGTATGAGAAAAAAAATTTGATTTTAACTGTGTCAGCCTCGGGTCGGGCTCGGACACAAATTTCTTAATGCCTGTCGGGCTTGGGCCAGGTTCGGTCACGGCTCTGTCGGACGCGGGCCGGGCTCGTACAGAAAAATTTGGCCCGATCCGGACTCTAATTCCCCACACCATTACACCTCCACCACCAGCCTGCACAATGGTAACAAGGCATGACGGATCCATGTTCTCATTCTGTTTACGCCAAATTCTGACTCTACCATCTGAATGTCTCAACAGAAATTGAGACTCAGAGACCAGGCAACATTTTTACAGTCTTCAACTGTCCAATTTTGGGGAGCTTGTGCAAATTGTAGCCTCATTTTCCTATTTTTAGTTGAGATGAGTGGTACCCGGTGGGGTCTTCTGCTGGTGTAGCCCATCCGCCTCAAGGTTGTGCGTGTTGTGGTTTCACAAATGCTTTGCTGCATACCTCGGTTGTAACGTGTGGTTATTTGAGTCAAAGATGATCTTCTATCAGCTGGAATCAGTCGGCCCATTCTCCTCTGACCTCTAGCATCAACAAGGCATTTTGGCCCCCCAGAACTGCTGCATACTGGATGTTTTTCCTTTTTCAGACCATACTTTGTAAACCCTAGAAATGGTTGTGCGTGATAATCCCAGTGACTGAGAAGATTGTGAAATACTCAGACCAGCCTGGCACCAAAAACCATGCCATGCTCAAAGTTGTTTAGATCACCTTTCTTTCCCATTCTGACATTCAGTTTGGAGTTCAGGAGATTGTCTAGACCTGGACGACACCCCTAAATGCATTGAAGCAGCTGCCATGTGATTGGTTGATTAGATAATTGCATTAACAAGAAATCTACAGTTGTTCCTAATAATCTTTAAGGTGAGTGTAGTTCTGTCACTCCCAACTAGGCCAATAATATTGTAGTAAATAGTATATATTCCTCACAGATGACCTCAGGTTTTTTAAAGTTTTTGGGTGAGGGAGGAAACCGGAAACCCCCGAGCTCAGAATCTGGGTAGATGCTAGATCGGATCCGCTAGACGTCACAGGAAGTGCCTCGTGGCCCGCCTTATTTTTTGCCTTACTCTGCCTCTGATTGGCTGACCCTGTTATTCTTAACCCAACCCTAACCAATCCCCACTCCTCATGCCTAAACCTAACTACGTCTAGCAACAACAACAACAAGTCCTGCATTGAAAATATTACTTTAATAAAAGTATGTAAGTATCATCAGGAAAATGTACTTAAAGTATTCAAGGTAAAAGTATTTGATGCAGAAGAATCCTCCCATTTTAGAAAGTGTAAGGGATCCAAACAGTTGTGTGTTTAATGGTCTAATCATTTCAACTTAAGTAAATGTACCTAGTTACATTCCACCATTGTTATTTAGGTTCATTTCTACAGGAGAGTTGTGTATGTGAGAAGAGAAGATTTGTATCTTTTTTTCACATGATTTCACTTCCTCAAAAGCTCTTTATCACAACTCTAAATGAGGAAATGTTTTACATCAGGAGGATGTCACAGATATAGAGTCAGAATCAGTTGATCCATACAACATACCAGTGTTCAGATCCTTTAGTAAAAGTACAAATACCACACTGTGAAAATACTCTGTTACAAGTCCTGCTTTGAAAATGTTACTTGAGTAAAAGTAAAATAAAAGGTACTTAAAGTAAAAGTTCTCAATAAGCTAGAAACATGACAAGTTTTTACTAAAATGACTGAGACGATCAAAATAGTTCTGTCACTCAACTAATTATTAATCGGCTGATCGTTTTATTGTGCAAAATACATAATAAAATCCAATTTTAAATATATAGTTCTACAAATTAAGTACATGTATTAAAAATAATTGTGGAGGAGGATAAATTACTAACTAAACTCTTTTCAAAACTTGTGGAATAATTCTGGTGACATGTGTAAACATAGTGATAAATACATGATTTTATCTTTCAGGGCCAACAGTCATCAAAGTGGAAGGAGGGACTGATGTAATGTTACCCTGCTCTCTCAGCACCAAGGAGAACATTGAGTTTAAACTCTTTGACTGGAGGAAAGTTCTTCAGAAAGATGAAGGTCTGAAGGAGGTGTTCCTGTATGATGGAGGCAGTCATTACAACAACGGTCTAGGTGGTCAGAGTGAGCAGTTTAAAGGTCGAGTCTCTCATTTTCCAGATGAACTGAAACACGGCAACGCCTCCATAATCATCAGAAATACAACGGTGACTGACAGTGGAGTCTACACCTGTTATTTTCCTCGTCTTCAGCCATTCAACATTGAGCTTATTGTTGTTGTTGGTGAGTACTTTCGTTAAACAGTTTCTGAAGTTCTAGCAGTCTATATACGACCTAATTTGTTTCAAGCACACTTCGACCTAACCCTAACCCAAAACCAGTCAGGTCTATGTATGAATCACTTTTAGTGTGATAACATCACACAAGCACTCTATCATACGTTTTGATTTGCCTTTTAGATGGTGTCTTAAAAGACAGATCAGATGTGGCTCTGCAAAATAATTTCTGGAAGGAACTTGTTTTGGTGGAACATTTGCACCCTGCAAAAGAAAACGCCACATACAATATTAAATCAAGTTAAATATTCATACAATACAATAACGTGAACTATATAAATTAGCTGATACATGGTTAAACCTCATTAGCTCTTACCAGTGTATCTCCGTGTGTACTTCGTCCACGGCAATCCCACCAATCGGTCTAAAAACGTCCCAGTTTGAGAGGAAATGCCCTAAACATATTCTTTATAAATCTTTACAATCATTCCCTGAAAGAGTGGCAACACAGAGAGGGCGGAAGGTGACGGCCAAAGCCTGACATCTGGCATGTGAGCTACGTGCCAGATGTCACTTCATCCTGGAAATGTACTTCTGTTGATCCATGGTTTTAATGATGTCGCTCGCTATCTAACATTCATATGATTTTGTTGACTAATTGATTAGTTCATTTAATCGATAGATCTGTAAAACTGAGTTTCTTTACAAAGAATGATGCTAAAGCATCACTTTAGATCATCTGCTTACCAGAGATGTGCTCAGACGTTTCTTGTAAATAAGCCATTCAGCATGAGAAACCATGAAACTGAGATCATTCTTCTATGTGTTGGACTTCACTTAAAAGTGGAGACATTTATATGCCAACATCTCTTAAGTTTGTTTAAATGTTAATGATTTAAAGGGTTTACTTTTAGTACTTATTGTGCATTGGCCTCACTTTATTATAACAACTTTTTATATTGTTGTAGAACATAAAAACATTGCAGAACCAGAATCTGACTCATACTGGAAGAAGTTAAGTCTGCAACAACGTTGAAATGTGTAATTTAGGCTTAAATTGTGCTTTTCTGTTTCTCCCTGTGTTTTTCTCTAACACTGTTATAAACATTTTAAAGCAGGGAAGGGATGAAAAACACATCCCAGTCTTACATTTGAATGCTGTGATTGTCTTATATAATTTATAAAATTATCTGTTTCATGTTCACAGGTGCAGCTTTAAAACCATCTGTTAGAATACTTACTGCAACAGCAGACTCGGCGCTGCTGCAGTGTGAAGTTCATGGCAATCCAAAACCTAAAGTAGAGCTGCAGGACAGTGATGGAAACATCCTTCATGCTAAAGTAACACAGGACTCAGAAAGAGAAGGCAGCTTCTACATCACCCTCCAAACTACTGTGACCAAGACCGGCACCTATCGCTGTGTAGCCACACAGGAGGAAATCAAACATCAGATTTATGCTGAGACCTCTGTGGATATCAGTGGTGAGATTCTTCCTTGTGATATTTTAATATTTAAATTGTTTTGTTTATGTGTTATTTATTTGCAAAATGTTATAGTAAATGTGTGTGGCCTGTATCATGAGATTCACCTATATTCAGTTACTGTCATAGACTGTATATAAGAATGGACCAACAGATCCCGTTGCTCTGGACGGAGACCAGTGAAGGCCTTTAGAAGCACTTTTCCAGTGATGGCTGAGCGTTACTGAGCAGCCTCCAACGACGTAAATGTGATGTGAGCAACGTGTCTGAAAGTTGGAAGTCTTCTGGTAGCTGTGCCAAGAGAAATCTCAATCATTCCCAATCTAGCAGAGACGGAGAGTGTAGTTATATGTAAGGAGATAACATGGACACAGGCTAATTATTGCTAACTAAAATGCTAGTTAACATTAGTAATTAAACTTAAACAGCTAATGTAAGTCCAAACTGCCTGCGAGCTTCTCCTGTACTATACGGTAATTCCTCTACTATACAGTAAGTCGCGTGGTTATGACACAATCGTTAGCCTATTTTTACAAAAACGTCTACTATGGAGCCATAACGTGAGGTACAAGGTAATGGAGCCTTTTATACATTGTCGTGTTTCTTTAGAAATAAACAATGGACAAATAAAGTCTTTAAACGCTTCAGATGTAAAGTTATTCACTGTCAAAGTGACGTCAAAATGAATGGCAGTCAATGGAATGCTAACGTCGGTTGATCGCTTTGTAGCATCAAAATGGCGCCATAGGAGGTTCGAGATCTGAAGCGAAGCTTACCCCCTTGGTTACTGGCCAAAACACCTTCACCTTGATTATAGCGCCACCGCCTGGTGGATATGTGTCATTTTTAGTTTCTGAGGCTACATCCACACTACTAGGTTTTCATTTTTAAGCAGCGTTGTGAGACAAACACGATCTCCGTCCTCACAAGAGTTTCAGCTCCAGTAGCAGAACGAATCTCCGTCCATTTTAACACGTCTGACAACGAAAAGACTGACTGACGTTGTTTGTGCCCGTCCAGACTACAAAACAACCCCGGAGTTTTCAAACGAAACGGGGGCAGCAGAGTTCCCAAATGTCTCCGTTTTAGGGGCTCGAAAACGAGGAATGTAAACGTGAGGCATAAACGTAGCAAAAAGATATTTGTTTTTAAACCAAAAGGTAGTAGATTAAATGTAGCCTGAGGTACCTGCACCAGTCTATACCAAGGTTATGGAGGGCTTTGAAGGTTAGCAGTAAAATGTTTTTACGGTGGGGCACTGGAGGGGTGTGATGTGGTCCGCGGATCTTGTATGGGTACCACTTTTAGTGTTAGAATAGTAGTCTCGCTATGCCACACCCTCCTCCCAGGCGTGCTGAAGGAGAGTCTGGCTACTCTACATAGCGTTCGGGGATGGGAGGGAATTCATAGGGTACAGATTCAATCATTGGCAAATTATTATTAAGATGTTTTATCAATATTAATAAAGTTATGAATATGGTTATTAATAACTTTATCAAATCGACAAACTATCAAAAACGGGGCACCACCCTGGAATATATTAGGGACCAATAATCAAACTGTGAAACAGTCTCATTTCTGTGGTATTCCCTTTAAAATACAGATCTTAACTTGGTTAATCTATCTGGTATTGTTTAAAGGAACAAAAGAAAGGGTGAATTCGAGCAACGACCTGTTTAACCAGCTTGTTATTACAATAAGTACACAAATAATCACAGACAACTTCTATTTAAAATATAGTAGAATTTATTAACTTCAAAATTATCAATGGCCGATCAATAATCCTTCGATCAATTAAAACCAATATACCTTTTTTTAAACTACAATAAAACAAAGCAAAAACAAACCAGCATTTCTCTGTGAGACACTGTGTGTGTGTGTGTGTGTGTGTGTGTGTGTGTGTGTGTGTGTGTGTGTGTGTGTGTGTGTGTGTGTGTGTGTGTGAGTGAGAGAGAGAGAGAGAGAGAGGAGGGGTGACAAAACCCGGGGGTCTTACAGACCAAAGTGACACACTAGCTACTTCGCTATGTGCTAGCTGTTTAACTATTCATGCACGTGCATGCGTGTGTGTGTGCGTGTGTATGTGTGTGTAGAGAGAGGGAGAGAGAAATGGAGGGAAAATACTTGAACACTTGAAAATCTTGATCTCTGTGGGGTTGAAAATAATCACTGTCTTCGTTTACTCGAGATTCTAACTTAACTCAATGCTACAGCAGAATCTGAGCTTTTGTTCAACGAGAGAGTGTTATTTTCTGCTCCTTTCTGCGAGCAAACAGCTGACTCCGCGGATAATCAGGCCCTCAGCCGTTCCACGGGTCTATGATATAACGTCTTTATATCACAGCGCCGCAGTTGACTGATGGAAGGCAGGATTATGGCTCCACTTGTCCAGTAATTAAACTTCTCCACGGCGGGAAGTAAAAGCTACAGTTCAACACAGTTTCAACACAACATCAACAATATCTGGATCAGAGATACGTTCACAGCCAAAAAGATTAATAATCAAAGTGTGCAGAAATAGCACCGTATTAATCAGATCACATTAATGGTAACACAAATAGCAACAAAAGCAAATTACTCATTAATAAAACACACCCTGTTCTAATCTGCCCAGAACACTATGAAGCCTCTTACTTTTGGATGTGTAGTTCGCTTAGTTTGTTCGGCGGATTCTCCGCGATGAACAGAAAGCGAATTAAAACACAGGCCCGTGATTTAACGAACAGAGAAGTTCCTCCCGGCATATGGGGAGCTTTTCCAGAGTCGAGTTGTAGGAAGACACATCCTCCTTTCCTTGAAAAACAGGGCAAGTTACCCTCTGCAGATTTGGTGAGAGACAGAAAATCTTCTTCACCAGGATCCCCTTTTGTAGTATCACGAAGATACCACTCAGCTCAACTCGACCGGCAAGGTGAGGCTGTGGATTTCTCAGCAGCGCTGCAGTGTCATCCTTTCAGTAACGAATCACTAGTGGAAAAGACTCAGGTTTGTGTGTGTCAGAAAGTTTTATAGTCTCAGGCCCCCTGCTGTGTTTGGAGTCCACTGGTCCAATGGGAATCCAGGACTTCCTAGCGTTTCGGCCATTTTTTGTGCGGTGACACCTAGGTGCGACTTGCAGTCTCCTGCTGGAAAATGGGGACTTCACCCTCTTGACTGAGGAGACATGTGCTTTCTTTTGTCTCAGAGGTAGATCAGGATTGGAATTTTCCATGTAGGCCCAGATCTCTTTGTCTCTCAGAGGTTGATTTATTCTAGGGCCTTATTGTTTAATATCCAGTTTAATTCTTCCTTACTGTGGTCCGAACAACGTGTTCTGGTTTAATGGCATTTCTTTAAACCAATCAGAATCATCATGGGCGGTGCTAAACTCCGCACAGAGCTGCTGCAAAATAGTCATGCGTGAAAAAAACTTTTGGATTGGACAGATAGTCTAGCTAGCTGTCTCAATTTACTATGCAAAGATCTGAGGAGCAGGGGTGGCAGTGAAGTTCAGGGGCCTCGACGGACCAGACCCGGGCAGCAGACGCTGGCTCTGGGGACGTGGAATGTCACCTCTCTGTGGGGGAAGGAGCCGGAACTGGTGCGGGAGGTGGAGCGCTACCGGTTAGATCTGGTGGGGCTTACCTCTACGCACAGTCTCGGTTCTGGAACCATACTCCTGGTTAGGGGCTGGACTCTTTTCTTCTCCGGAGTTGCCCAGGGTGTGAGGCGCCGGGCGGGTGTGGGGATACTCACAAGCCCCCGGCTGAGCGCCGCTACGTTGGAGTTTACCCCGGTGGACAAGAGGGTCGCCTCCCTACGCCTGCGGGTTGTGGGGGGGAAAACTCTGACTGTTGTTTGTGCATATGCACCAAACAAGAGTTCGGAGTATTCGGCCTTCTTGGAGACCTTGAGTGGAGTCCTGTATGGGGCTCCAGTGGGGGACTCCATAGTTCTGCTGGGGGACTTCAACGCGCACGTGGGCAATGATGGAGACACATGGAGAGGCATGATTGGGAGGAACGGCCTCCCTGATCTAAACCAGAGTGGTTGTTTGTTGTTGGACTTCTGTGCTAGTCATGGATTGTCTATAACGAACACCATGTTCGAACATAGGGATGCTCATAAGTGTACTTGGTACCAGAGCACCCTAGGCCAAAGGTCAATGATCGATTTTATAATTGTTTCATCTGATCTGAGGCCGTATGTTTTGGACACTAGGGTGAAGAGAGGGGCAGAGCTGTCAACCGATCACCATCTGGTGGTGAGTTGGGTCAGGGGGTGGGGGAAGACTCTGGACAGACCTGGTAAGTCCAAATGGGTAGTGCGGGTAAATTGGGAACGTCTGGAGGAGGCCCCTGTCCGAAAGACTTTCAACTCACACCTCCAGCGGAGCTTTTCGTGCATCCCTGTGGAGGCTGGGGGCGTTGAACCCAAGTGGACAATGTTCAAAGTTTCCATTGCTGAAGCTGCGGCGAGGAGCTGTGGTCTTAGGGTCTTAGGTGCCTCAAGGGGCGGTAACCCACGAACACCGTGGTGGACACCGGTGGTCAGGGAAGCCGTCCGCCTGAAGAAGGAGTCTTTCCGGGATATGTTATCCCAGAGGACTCCGGAGGCAGTTGCAAGGTACCGAAGGGCCCGAAGGGCTGCAGCCTCTGCCGTGAAAGAGGCAAAGCAACGGGTGTGGGAAAAGTTCGGAGAAGACATGGAGAAGGACTTTTGGTCGGCCCCAAAGTGCTTCTGGAAAACCGTTCGCCACCTCAGGAGGGGGAAGCGGGGAACCATCCAAGCTGTGTACAGTAAGGATGGGACGCTGTTGACCTCAACTGAGGAGGTAATAGGGCGGTGGAAGGAGCACTTTGAGGAACTCCTAAATCTGACTAATACGCCCTCTATGGTAGAGGCAGAGCTGGAGGATGATGGGGGATTGTCATCAATTTCCCTGGTGGAAGTTGCTGAGGTAGTTAAACAACTCTACAGTGGCAAAGCCCCAGGGATTGATGAGATCCGTCCAGAAATGCTTAAAGCTCTGGGTGTGGAGGGGTTGTCTTGGTTGACACGCCTCTTCAACATTGCGTGGAAGTCTGGTTCGGTGCCAAAGGAGTGGCAGACCGGGGTGGTGGTTCCCCTTTTCAAAAAGGGGGACCAGAGGGTGTGTGCCAATTATAGGGGTATCACACTTCTCAGCCTCCCTGGTAAAGTCTACTCCAAGGTGCTGGAAAGGAGGGTTCGGTCGATAGTCGAACCTCAGGTTGAAGAGGAACAATGCGGATTCCGTCCTGGTCGTGGAACAACGGACCAGATCTTTACTCTCGCAAGGATCCTGGAGGGAGCCTGGGAGTATGCCCAACCGGTCTACATGTGCTTTGTGGATCTGGAGAAGGCGTATGACCAGGTCCCCCGGGAGATACTGTGGGAGGTGCTGCGGGAGTATGGGGTGAGGGGGTCCCTTCTCAGGGCCATCCAATCTCTGTACGACCAAAGCGAGAGCTGTGTCCGGGTTCTCGGCAGTAAGTCGGACTCGTTTCAGGTGAGAGTTGGCCTCCGCCAGGGCTGCGCTTTGTCACCAATCCTGTTTGTAGTATTTATGGACAGGATATCGAGGCGTAGTCGGGGTGGAGAGGGGTTGCAGTTCAGTGGGCTGGGGATCTCATCGCTGCTTTTTGCAGATGATGTGGTCCTGATGGCATCATCGGCCTGTGATCTTCAGCACTCACTGGATCGGTTCGCAGCCGAGTGTGAAGCGGCTGGGATGAGAATTAGCACCTCTAAATCGGAGGCCATGGTTCTCAGCAGGAAACCAATGGAGTGCCTTCTCCAGGTAGGGAATGAGTCCTTACCCCAAGTGAAGGAGTTCAAGTACCTTGGAGTCTTGTTCGCGAGTGAGGGGACAGTGGAGCGGGAGATTGGTCAGAGAATCGGCGCAGCGGGTGCGGTATTACATTCAATTTATCGCACCGTTGTGACGAAAAGAGAGCTGAGCCAGAAGGCAAAGCTCTCGATCTACCGGTCAGTTTTTGTTCCTACCCTCACCTATGGTCATGAAGGCTGGGTCATGACCGAAAGAACGAGATCCAGGGTACAAGCGGCCGAAATGGGTTCCCTCAGGAGGGTGGCTGGTGTCTCTCTTAGAGATAGGGTGAGAAGCTCAGTCATCCGTGAGGAGCTCGGAGTAGAGCCCCTGCTCCTTCGCGTCGAAAGGAGCCAGTTGAGGTGGTTCGGGCATCTGGTAAGGATGCCCCCTGGGCGTCTCCCTAGGGAGGTGTTCCAGGCACGTCCAGCTGGGAGGAGGCCTCGGGGAAGACCCAGGACTAGGTGGAGGGATTATATCTCCAACCTGGCCTGGGAACGCCTCGGGATCCCCCAGTCGGAGCTGGTTAATGTGGCTCGGGAAAGGGAAGTTTGGGGTCCCCTGCTGGAGCTGCTACCCCCGCGACCCGAGACCGGATAAGCGGACGAAGATGGATGGATGGAGTTTTAGATTTCAGGTTTCAGGAGAATGCACACCTGCAGTTGTTCTCTTTGTGTAGACTGTGATACTATGTGATATGCAGTTACATTCTGAGTGTTACATTAACTTTTTGTCTTCTGTTTCAGGGTTCTCCACTGGATGGATTGTTGCTGCAGTTATTGGTGTTCTTTTTCTTGTTGCTGGTGTTACTCTAGCTGTGCTTTTATACAGGGGTTACATCACATTCAATCGTAATAAAGGTAAGTTAAAATAATGAATTGTATCAAAATATTATAAAAGTCTTTGCAGTTGTTTTATCGTCAGTCATTAATCATTCTGTTGGTATTTACACCAGAGTAGGATCAAGTCAGTTGGATTTACTTTAATATAACTTTTATAGGATGTAATAATGTACTTAAGATGATATTATTTTATTCTTAATTAATTATTATTTAAATGATTTATTATATTTAATGTAGGGTATGAGAATTATATAATACACTACAAGCTTAAACACTTCAAGTATTTTGGCCATGTATGAAAAAATATGCAGATATAATTATATATGAGAAATTAGACTACAAACTAAACTGCTGGTAAAACTGCCTTTGTGGAATAATTCTGCTTACAATTTTTTTCTGCCTTAATAATTACTAATTGATGACTCTGCATGTAAACATATTGATTAATACATGTTTTTATCTTCCAGAGCCAAAACTCATCACAGTGGTGGAAGGCCGTGATGTTACTTTACCCTGTTGTCTTATCACCAAGGAGGACCTTTGGTTAACACAGTTCATCTGGAAGAAAACTGATGACGGTCAGCAGGTGTTCCTGTATGATAATGGTGATCTTTACAGTGACGAGCGTCCAGGTCAGAGTGAGCAGTTCAAAGGTCGAGTCTCACATTTTCCAGATGAACTGGAACAAGGCAACGCCTCCATAATCATCAGAAATACGATGAGGGCTGACAGTGGAGAATACAGATGTAGTTTTCCATCACTTCAGAAACCTCAAATGTTCTACATTAAGCTTCATGTTTGTGAGTACTTTGATTAAACAGTTAAAGATGTCCTCTCATTTAATGACTGGAGCCTCGATTTTCTTTTTTCTGCCTTAATAATTACTAACTGATGACTCTGCATGTAAACATATTGATTAATACATGTTTTTATCTTCCAGTGCAAAAACTCATCACAGTGGAAGAAGGCAGTGATGTTATTTTACCCTGTTCCCTCTGGCCCAAGAAGGACCTTCGGTTAACACAGTTTATCTGGCATAAAGATTGTCAGATGGTGTTCGAGTATGATAATGGTGACGAGGATCTAGATTGGAAGTTCCAAGGTCGAGTCTCACATTTTCCAGATGAACTGGAACAAGGCAACGCCTCCATAACCATCAGAAATACGACGAGGGCTGACAGTGGAGAATACAGATGTAGTTTTCCATCAATTCAGAAACCTCAAACATTCCACATTACGCTTGTTGTTGGTGAGTACTTTGATGAAAGAGTTAAAGATGTCCTCTCATTTAAGGACTGGAGCCTGGTCTCCACCTTGTTATCTAGCTGCTGCATCTGAACAAACATGATGAAAACTTTGAACTCATCGATGGTGTCAGTTTCACATTTCTTAATGAAATATCAGCAATCTGTAGTAGATTAAATCTGAGTGTGCACACTGCCTGATGTTACTGAGAGATGCATCTACATTTTGGGTTTGATTTTGAAAGTAACCAACAAAAAGTTAACTCTACTTTTATGCATAGTTTTTAATGTTTGTTTGAACTCTGGCCTCTAGTTTTACAGCCATATGTGTGAAGCCGAGAGTGAAAAGATGGGACTGCTTAAATTCATACGACAGGATGTTATAATGTACTCAAGATCATTTTATTCTAGTCTTAAAATGATTGAATACATGTAATGAAGGGTATGTAAATTATATAATGCAGTACAAGCTTAAACATAGTTCAAATATTTTGGTTAAGTTTAAAAAGAAATATGCAGATATAATTATGTAGGAGAAATTAGACTACAAACTAAACTGCTGAAACTGTCTTTGTGGAATAATTCTGCTTAAAAAATGTTTGTCTGCCTTAATAATTTCTAATTGATGACTCTGCATGTAGACATACTGATTAATACATGTTTTAATCATGCAGAGACGAAACTCATCAAAGTGGAAGAAGGCAATGATGTTATTTTACCCTGTTCACTCTGGCCCAAGGAGAACATTCATTCAACACAGTTTGTCTGGCAGAAAACTGATGATGATCAGAAGGTGTTCCTGTATGATAAAGGTCATCTTTTCAGTGACGAGCGTCCAGGTCAGAGTGAGAAGTTCAAAGGTCGAGTCTCACATTTTCCAGATGAACTGGAACAAGGCAACGCCTCCATAATCATCAGAAATACGACGAGGGCTGACAGTGGAGAATACAGATGTAGTTTTCCATCACTTCAGAAACCTCAAGAATTCCACTTTAAGCTTGATGTTGTTGGTAAGTACTTTGATGTAACAGTTAAAGATGTCCTCTCATTTAAGGACTGGAGCCTGGTCTCCACCTTGTTATCTAGCTGCTGCATCTGAACAAACATGATGAAAACTTCGAACTCATCCATGGTGTCAGTTTCACATTTCTTAATGAAATATCAGCAGTCTGTAGTAGATTAAATCTGAGTGTGCACACTGACTGATGTTACTGAGAGATGCATCTGCATTTAGTTTTTGTTTTGGAAAGAAACTAACTAAAAAGTTAACTTTACTTTTATGCATAGTTTTTAATGTTTGTTTGAACTCTGGCCTCTATTTTTTTTTTACATGTTTCTATCTTCCAGAGCCAAAAGTCATCACAGTGGAAGAAGGCAGTGATGTTACTTTACCCTGTTCCCTCTGGACCAAGGAGGACATTCGGTCAATATGGTTTGTTTGGAACAAAACTGATGATAATCAGATGGTGTTCCTGTATGATAAAGGCGATCTTTACAGTAACGAGCGTCCAGATCAGAGTGAGCAGTTCAAAGGTCGAGTCTCACATTTTCCAGATGAACTGGAACAAGGCGACGCCTCCATAATCATCAGAAATACGAGGAGGACTGACAGTGGAGTCTACAGATGTTCTGATCTAAATTTTCAAACATTCTACATTAAACTTGTTGTTGGTGAGTACTTTGATTAAACAGTTAAAGATGTCCTCTCATTTAAGGACTGGAGC
Organism: Sander lucioperca; assembly: GCF_008315115.2. Lineage (NCBI taxonomy): Eukaryota > Metazoa > Chordata > Actinopteri > Perciformes > Percidae > Sander > Sander lucioperca. Next base: position 30,155,333 of record NC_050178.1, read on the forward strand.
CTGGTCTCCACCTTGTTATCTAGCTGCTGCATCTGAACAAACATGATGAAAACTTTGAACTCATCGATGGTGTCAGTTTCACATTTCTTAATGAAATGTCAGCAGTCTGTAGTAGATTAAATCTGAGTGTGCACACTGCCTGATGTTGCTGAGAGATGCATCTGCATTTTGGTTTTGTTTTTGAAAGAAACCAACAAAAACTTAACTTTGCTTTTATGCATAGTTTTTAATGTTTGTGTGAACTGTGGCCTCTAGTTTTACAGCCATATGTGACTAAAAATAATTATCTGTGTGCATTCACATGACAGGATGTTATAATGTACTCAAGATCATTTTATTCTATTCTTAAAATGATTGAATAGATTTGATGTACGACTCTATTCTAATCACACAGCGACACACACAAAGCAGTAGGTGTCTCTAAGTGCACCTGATATTCTAGTTCATGTTTGTGTATTAACATTAACTTTATTTCCAAACAGAAAAGAATGCATTTTGGGGCAGATCTGTGTAGATCCGACATCAAACATAAATGATGTGTTAGCGGTAAACTGTGATTGTGCAGCCTGAATATGATCAAGAAAGATTAATTTAATTTCTTTAATATTGTTTTGTCTTTTTTCCTGCAGCTTCAACTCCAGAGTCAGATGAACTTCATCCATTAATGATGGAAGAAAGGCTCTGATAATGTCTGTGTTGCTGGAAACATTTATTTTGTCATTTTGTTATTTTATGCTTGTGTTATATCACAATTTATAGGCTCATTGATTTTGGCTTGCAGTTCTAGTTGATTGTGTAACTGTTTGTAAGACTTAGAGAGAGTATTTTGGTTTGCTATGGAAAACAATAGCTTGAAATCTTGAAAATACAAAAAATGGTTAACTCAGCAAGCTAATCACAACCCTTTATTTATTGCCAATAATATAGCCTATCTCTATAGTAGGACTATTCTAAAACAATATCAATCCCCATAGAATGTTGTTGTCACTGAAAACTAAATGTCATAGGGTCCCTGTCTTAATGCTAATGTACCGTTGTATCCTTCAATTCATTGAGCAGATGAGATGGATATTGGAAGATATTTCAGCAGAGAGAAAGAGAAGCAGGAGATTGGCAGGGCAGTTGATTCTGATTGAGGTCAGTAGTGGTCTATAGGTCTAAGGATTGTTTGGTTTTCTTCTAACAATAAGCATTGTTGGCAGGTCTAGGTACTATGAATAGCCTAAACTAAATTATTTCAATATATTTATTATATATGCTAGCTATATTCTAACCAATTTAACTTTCTGCATTCATTGGCTGTGATAAATTAAATAAATATGTAATTGTTGCCTAAATATAGACTAGGCTAAAGATGAGCACATGCCCACAGATACACATGTGAAAATAAAATGAAAGCAATCCTATGTACAGTACATACAGTATATACAGTAATCATTACTCCAAATCTTTTATTCCTTCCGCCATCAGGTTATTGTATTCAGACAGTAGCCACTTTAAATAGGAGCCGTATTAATATCTTATATGATAAAGTATGCAGTGATGCCTATTTTTTTCTTTCTTTCTTGTACTGCTATTTGTCATATTTGTTTAACTTACCAACTTTTTAGCAGTCTGGCCTCTGTCTGTTTTTGGACATTTTGGATGTTGTTTCATGTGACCAATTTGCATTTCGAAGTCATGAAATTAGCATCAGGGTTTTGTTTTATCTTAAAGGATAAGACAGAAGGAACAGAGTAGAAATGGAAGAATAGGATATGTCTGTCACTGTTTACTTGTTAACATGTTGGTTTCTTGACTGGTTGTTGACATAAGTGTAGCTCTAATACAGTAATGCAAGATGTGAGGGCATTTTGCAAACACAAGTTACAAATACCCTGGGGGCTAAGCCCTGTCAATCCTAGTGACGTCCCTGATTGCAGATATGACAAAAAACATGAAAATGAATAATATGTTCTTTGTAAGGCTGAAATGTGGTATTGATCTTCTTATCTAACTAAGTAACTAGTGCCCTGGTGGGTCACCGGGTAGAGCCGGTACTTTAGGCTGAGTCATCACCACTGTGACTTTGGTTTGGTCCTCCACAGAGCCCTTTGCTGCATGTCATACCCTCTCTCTCCTGTGTATCTTTTAAAAGCAGAAATGCCAAAAAATGTATCCTGAAAAAAAAAAAAATGATTACCTCAAATGAATCTTTACTTTAATATGACAAGACAAAGTCTGTACAGTACACCTTACTATGTTCTTGCACTGTTTATGTTGTTTAGCGATAATATAGTGCCTTTATGTAATTTCAATTTAAATGTATTCAAACTTTACTATTGAAAATCTTGAACTAAATGTCAATATTGACATTATTCTTTGCAGTGTGACAGTTTTTTTCAGCTGAAACTTGTGTAAAGGAATAAAAGTGATTTTCCTTTCTTGGGTCAGTTTCTAAGACAGCAGCCCCGACCTGAAACATCTAGACACCACTCTGCTGCTCTATATTTATTCCTCCAGGTTTTGGAGAATATGTGTGTGTGTTTGCATTAAATATATAAAATCCTGGATGGCCTACAATTTTCTGATGTTAAACTCAAACAAAACAGAAGTTATTGTGCTGGGCCCTAAACACCTTATCCAAAGATATAGCTACCCTAGATGGTATTGCCCTGGCCTCCAGCACTACTGTCAGAAATCTAGGAGTTATTTTTGATCAGGATCTATCCTTTAACGCCCATCTAAAACAAACCTCAAGAACAGAATTTTTTCATCTTCATAACATTGCCAAAATTAGGAACATCCTGTCTCAAAACGATGCTGAAAAACTAATTTGTTACTTCCAGGCTGGACTACTGTAATTTCTTACAATCAGGTTGCCCAAATAAGTCCCTTAAGACTCTCCAGCTGATCCAGAATGCTGCAGCACGTGTTCTGACAAGAACTAAGAAAAGAGATCATATTTCTCCTGTATTAGCTTCTCTGCATTGGCTTCCTGTAAAATCCAGGATTGAATTTAAAATCCTTCTTCTGACCTATAAAGCTCTAAATGGTCAAGCACTATCATATCTAGAAGAGCTCGTAGTACCTTATTGTCCCACTAGAGCACTGCGCTCCCAGAACTCAGAGCTACTTGTGGTTCCCAGAGTCTCTAAAAGTAGAATGGGAGCCAGAACCTTCAGCTACCAAGCTCCTCTCCTGTGGAACCAGCTCCCGGTCTGGGTTCGGGGGGCGGACACTGTCAGCACATTTAAGAATAAACTGAAAACCCTCCTCTTTGATAAAGCTTATAGTTAAAGAGTGAGGAGTTGCAGCGTCCGCCTAGCCCGGCCCACCTGCTTCTCTTCATAGTCTTCAGACTCATCTACCACATAATCAATAATATAATAAAAAAAGAGGGAGGCAGGCAAGTACAGCCCGATCCGGCAGGGGAGAGTTCTAGCCCGACCAGGTTCCTCTCCTTAACCTGTCTCTCTTAGTTATGCTGTTATAGTTCTAGACTGCCGTGGGACTTCCTTCTTTCTGTTGACACACTGAGCTGCTCTTTCATCTCTCTTTCCATTTGTTTCCATTTGTGTGCATTCTTGTCCCAGAAATGCTTGTTACTAACCTAGCTCTGGGAAGTTTACTTGCCCAGCATATTTCCTTGGATTAGGATGGCACCAAGATCTTAGTTGCAGCTGCGTCCTGCTGAATCCTGCTGCATCCTGCTACGTCCAGCTATGCTCTACTGTGCCACGCTACATCCTGTAACGCCCTGCAGTGCCCTGCTATGCAATGAACTACTACGACATTTGTAGTCACTGTTCCATTATCTTTATTGTGACTATTATTGCCACTGTTCATCACACCCCCAATCGGCACCATCAGACACCGCCTACTAAGAGTCTGGGTCTGCCGAGGTTTTTCCTCGACACTGTCGCACTGTCGCACTAAATGCTTGCTCTTGGGGGAATTACTAGAATTGTTGGGGCTTTGTAAACTATAGAGTGTGGTCTAGACCTACTCTATCTGTAAAGTGTCTTCAGATTTGATACTATAAATAAAATTGAATTGAATTGAATTGCAACATACTGGACATGCAGATAAACAGTGGAGAAGTGAGTGTGTTGTGTTGGATGAAGAGTTTCAAAAGTCTAAAGCCCAGTCCAAAGTCCAAAACCTGGATGAATATAGAGCAATGACCAAAGTTGATTTCAAATTGTATCTACTGTACTTTATTTTTAGTGACTTAGTATTAAAAAGATGTAAACAGTGCAGAGTGGTTAATGTGTTGCAGTGAGATGAGCTTTTATTTTGTAGGAGACCCTCTGGACACCCCTTAAGGACCCTTTGGAGTCCCTGGACCCCAGTTTGAGAACTTCAGCTTCAAGCTACACTGCTGCAGATGCTGGTTGTTGTCTATCAGGGGTTAGTTGTTAGAAGTTAAAGATTTCAATTAAAAGATGGTTTTCCTCTTTAGCTGACCTCTGATCAATGCATGTCAGAGCCATGTTTTGTTGTTTACAGTTTTTGAATTTGATTCCCATTGAAAAGTAGTAGGCCTTAACCCTTGTGTTGTCTTCACGTCGACCATGCAACTTTGTGTTTTTCTGAGTCAAAATTTCAACATTTTGTTGTTCTTTTTCTACACTTTTCTAGACGTTTTTGTCACTTTTATTTCAATTTTTTAGCCACTTTTTGCCGTTTTTTTATTATGTTTTTGTCAATTTTTTAACAAGTTTTTTGTTGTTTTTTCAGATGTTTTTTTTTCTTACTATTTTCCAATTTTTTAGTCACTTTTTTTTAAATAAGTTTTTGTCACAATTGGCGATGTTTTTGATGAGGTTTTTTTGTCACTTTTTCCAAAAATAATGTTTTTTTCGATTTATTTCAACATTTTGTCATAGTTCTAATATAGAAAGTTTTTATAAATGGGTCACATTTGACCCGAGGACAACTGGAGGGATAATTGTTTATGATATTTAAAATATGTGTAATGGGAATGATGTCACAACTCTGGGAAGGTCTCTCTCTCTCTCTCTCTCTCTCTCTCTCTCTCTCTCTCTCTCTCTCTCTCTCTCTCTCTCTCTCTCTCTCTCTCTCTCTCTCTCTCTCTCTCTCTCTCTCTCTCTCTCTCTCTACCGGTCTGCAGTATCAGGTAAGGGCATCGGGGTGTACATGCTGAAGGCCAAACATTTTGCCTCGCGGTAGGTGCTGTTAATTTGTTTTCATATTCATCACAGAATACTGCAGGGACGGGAGAAAGGTTGCTGTAAAACAACTCCAGTCAGCTGTTTAGATGAGTTCAAACTTGGAGCAGAGATAGTGATTGTAAGTCATGAACCGTGAAATGTATCAAATCTAGTAGAATATATGACATGTTGAGTGTCTTGTCTTTGTTTTTCCTTCTTTAGTATCGTTCATCAGGACATTAACACATGCTGCTGGTCTGAATGAAACCTAAATGACTTAAAGGTAGCCTACGGCATACTGTCTGACCATTTGATGTTGGCTCCTAAAATATGCTGGAAAGTGGTCTCATATGTTGATTTGTTTTATAGGACTGTCTTCAAGTGCAACATTGTCATTGTTTTTCCCACATTAATTTAGATTAGAGTAACAGGCATTTCTTTGTAAAATTAGTTTTCTTTCTTAGTTGAGTTCTTTTCTTTTTTCCTTTTTAAATATTATTAACAGGTATAGGATATCGCTGACGGGTGCTGTGACATTCTGGACTTGCAGGCCCGTAGCCAGCCTTGTGGAAGGGCTTCTGTTTTTCAAAAAGTCGACCTTTTTGCAGTTTTTTCCTCTTTTTGTATTTAATTATGAGCTTCAAATACTTCATTTTGGTGACTTTTTATGCACTTATTTGTGCTGGATTAGCTTGTCTAGTGGTATCCTAACTAACACACTTTTTGATGCACCGAAAATATTTATGTCATCATGTACACCACCTTTTTTAGTCCAAATGCACACATTTTGATTTGAGAGGGATTTGAATTATTGGTTATTTTAAAAGACACTTGTTCATTACAACAACACAAAACTAGCCTAGTTAAAAAAAAAAAAAAAAAAACTTAAACTATGGACCTTTGGCAGTAATGGGGCTTTTGAACCACCCAAACCCCCCCTGTCTACGGCCTAACTTAGTTATAAGCTTTAGAGATCCCTTATTGCCTGCTAGAGTGGATTGATGTGTTAAGTCTTCTATTATTCCCTGCATGTCTGAACAGTTAATGTGTGGGTTTTAAAGTGTGCAGTGGTATTTTGTTCTTTTGGAGCATTGCTCTTTTGTTGTGTGTTTTGGGCTCCTAAAGCATATTAATTGCCTTTAAATGATTACTGTGCATTCTTGTTATTAATATCAAGTGATTGTGTCAGTGCCCAGCTTAGTGCACTCCTTCCCTAAAGTCGCTACTGTGTAGCTCAACACTAGCGCTGTCGGCCTTTTCCTTTTACTGTTTTTATCTCATGCAGATTTTGTGAATAAACTAAATGTATATCTTGTAATCGGCCTCTCATTGTTCTGGACACTTGCCTGTTTCCATCACTACATATGTAATATACAGTAGAGTTCAGGTCATTGGTCATGTTGGAGAATGTGCTTTGTGTTAGTATGTGATTTGAATTATGAGTTGGTTTCTTTAAGTGGAGTTAGTTCAACGGAGCAGGATGATGTGGAGCAACAGTTTGTTTTCTGACCACAGATGTAGACTGTATTTTGGTTACAGGAAAGTGAATTTCAGTACAAGGTCAGTTTTTTTGATAGTCCAGCTTTGTATATGGTTACTTTATGTATCTCTCTTTTTATCATATCCTTTGAATAAACCATGTTTCACTCTATGAGCCTCCTCTCTTTGGATAGCTTTGCATGTGGAGGTTGGACATGGTGGTCTACCTGAGTCAGAACCCTTTGCATCCTGCAATCACTTCAATTCAACTTTATTTCAGACACACAGGTCCATTTCAGTATCAAATATGTAAAAAGAAAACATCCAAAAAAAGTTCTATATTTTGAAGTTGAACACATACAGATATTTGTTCCATTGTTTCTAAAAATAAGAAGTGTAAGTTAAGTTGTGTCACTTTATGTTGGGTCAGTTAAAGCCATTATAATGTTTTATTAATCAGTTCAGCAACTCTAATTTGTACATAAAATTCCTCAACACAGCATTAAAGGTGGGAACATTACTAGTCAAACATAAGACTTGCACTCATCCATCTTGGCAGTTTAAGACAGATTGTGAATGCATCATTAAATGGCTGCAAGAAGAGGTGAGGAAGGTTTCATAAGCTGCTACTACAACTCTGTTATGTCCAAGTTGTCTTCAGAAGTGAGGAGTTTATTTTAGCTTCCATTTTCAACAATGTGGCGCTCTCTGCTGTCCTAAAACCAACTTTAATCTGCATTGTGTTCCACCTTTTAAACTGGCTCAGCAAACACACATGTTCCTGTTTGGCACATTTGTAGGTATTTTATTATGTTAAATATTTTTTGGGGGATCTGATTTTAAAGTGCCTCAGATGTGACATGATGGAGCTCCTGTTCAGGTCTCAAATGATCACATTTATTTAGCTCTCTCTAGACACAAGTTAGGCCAATGTTCAGTGATTCATCTTAAAGCATTTCAAGTCATTTATTTAGTCATATATAAGATAATATAAATAAGACTAATTAGGAAAACCTTTGTCTCTAGACACAAGTCACTCAGATTTAGACATTTTGTTATTTTGAAGGCATATGACATCAGATTTCTTGTTAAACTGCTCTCAGCTGAAACCCAGAGGACAACATGCTCAACAGCAGATAAAGACTTCATGTAAAAAAATAGACATTCATATGAACAATTTGTTCTGATGTCCCTAATGTTGTCTTTTTCTGCTCTCGGAGTAGTTCTTAACTTGTTTTTTAATCAGAGAACTATTTTACTTGTCATTTCAAATCCTTGTGCTTTTAAATTGTCCCCTTGGGCTAAATAAAGCTATAAGCTTTAAGCTGAACATACAGGGGAAATAATACGTCTCAGTTTACTCGTCATATACAAAGTCCTCGATCTCTTGACATGTTTATATTTCATACACAAAAAAGTGGTTTTATGAAAAAATAAAGAATTAAATCGTAACATTCTTAAACAATCTTTTAAGGGAGTGATTTAATGGAGAAAAAAAGGTGTGTGGTTTCGTGGCTCCTTCTGGTGGACATCAGCAGGAACTACAATTATAGGATTATTTAAAATGATATATATATATATATATATATATATATATATATATATATATATATATATACAGTGCTGCTCATAAGTATTCATACCCATGCTAAAGTTGACAAAAAAAAAAAAAATCTTTTTGGAAATTGATCTTAATGCCTTAATTGAAAAAATGAGGAAAAATCCGACCTTTTAAGGACACCAATTTTTTTTGTGAATGAATAATGTATTGTAAATAAATAAATGTTCGTCCTTAAAATACAGGGCCCATAATTATACATTCCCAAAAATACCCATATATATATATATATATATATATATATATATATATATATATATATATATATATAAATGATTAAAATAAAGGAATATAGTATTACAAACATAACATTTAATAAACCTCAATTTAAAAATTGGGACCTGTTCATAAGATAAAACCATTCCAATTACTACAATAAATATCTGAATATTAAGATTTTATTCTAAATTTTTACCATAACTTTTTCTTCTTAAGTTATTTTTTATTTTCTGAATTTTAAGATGTTATTCTCTTTTCATAAATCCCTTTGTCTTCTGTCTAATGTAACCACTGAACTGCATTCAGAGGAAGCATCTCTCTGCTGGTGAGTGGTGTCATGGCGCCCTCTGGTGGACACCAGCAGGAACTACAAGCAGAGAGACAGAAAACTAATACACATTAAAACATGTTTACAGTTTTTATTATTTTAATTTAAATGTTTTTTTTATCTCATACACGAAACTTTTTAAATAAAATTCCTTTAATTGTATGTTTTTATTTTGTCACCCGATATTCCTTTTATTTTGATCATTTTTATTTAATATAAATACATATATCATTTAAATGAATTATTTTAAATACTTAATCAATAATACTGATTAAAACAAACGGACATAGAATAACAAAAGAAATACTAAAAATGAAATGAATATAAATGTATAAAGTGGGGTTAGTGTATCAGAAAAAAAACATTTAAATTAAAATAATAAAAACTGTAAACATGTTTTAATGTGTATTAGTTTTCTGTCGCTCTGCTTGTAGTTCCTGCTGGTGTCCACCAGAGGGCGCCATGACACCACTCACCAGCAGAGAGATGCTTTTTGGTTTTAAGCATAGACTGTATATATTATTAACAGTCTATGATTTTATTATAATATTTTGATGAAATCCTTTTTTCTTTTAAAATTATTTTTATATTCTGAATATTAAGATTTTGATTCACTTTTTTTTAATCCATGAAATTAATTTTCCTTCTTTAATTATTTTTTATTTTCTGAATATCACGATTTTATTTTCATTTGTTCCCCATAAAATCACTTTTTTCTATTTAAATCATCGTTTTTATTTGTTTTCAAATATTGAGATTTCATTCTCAAGTTTTTTCATAAATCCCTTTTTCTTCTGTCAGATTTAACCAGTGAACTACGTTTAGAAGAAGCCAAGACTGTATGACTGCAGCATGGAGCCTCCTGGGTGGTCGCTCAGGGAAACCAATGAACGAATGATAACACAGATTAAAAACGAGCAGTTTTCCAGTTCATTTTTGTTTTTATGTATGGACATTTTATTATTTTTTTTTATTTAAACCAATTCATCAGAACCTGGAAATTCATCTTTGAAATCTTTACCCGTCTACAAGACACAGGACTGATGATAAGACTTGTGGACTAGTGTAATTCCAGTAAGACGACACAAGATGGCGACAGAGCTCCGCGTCTCCCCGCTGCTGCTGCTGGGCTGAACCGTGCAGGAACATACAGTAATACTGATACAGTCACTGGGAGTCACAAATAGAGGTAGGCTAATTGAAAGTCAACTGAGTTCAGTGATTTGTAAGAGCTCCTTATTTTTACAATAATTCATCGACAACTATGAAGCGTCTACTGGATCTGATGTGTTTGTGTCTTCTGTGTTTGACCGGGAAAACACTTTGTGATGAAAACGGTAAGAATGACTAACTTTGTAGATATAAAGACAGACAGACAGACAGAACCGGGTGTTGTGTCAATTTTAAGGATCAAGAGCACGCTCTATCGACTATACTAATTATTAGTGTCAGTAACACATGTAACCATTTACAGCACAGCTTATTGATCTATTCCTCACAGATGACCTCGGTGTTTTTTTAAAGTATGTCATCATTTGGCATGCAGTTGGTCTTTGAGGTGTGTGAACAAGTGTCGTGCCAAAAAGTATGAAGAAAAGATCAACCGCCAAAAACTTGGTTGCCATCTGTGGGAGCAGCCAGTAAACTGCATCGACCAGTTTTTTAATTCCAAAGCTCACTTTGAAAACTATATTATAGCCCACCATAACTCTTTACTTGTTGAAATGCCAATTCAACAAGTAAAAAGTTCTGGGTGGGTTATAATCTGTCAGATATCAAACTGATGAATAATAACCAACTAATTTTTATGCAGAAACAACTTTTTTAAAAAACACGGTGGGACCTCACTTTTTTCCAAGTGCAAAAGTGCATTTTATGCGTTGTGTTGCCCCTCCTAAGGGCATTTAAACAAAAAAACTACTGGGTGGGCTATAATCTGTCAGATATAAGCATAATGAATAAAATCAATTCATTTTGAGGTAGAAACAACCTTTCAGTGACCAGGTAGAAGCTGCAATCGTGTTATTGCGATTGGTTATAATCTACTGCGGTGATTCCCAACCACAGGTAGGCCTACATGTACCTACAGGGTTAGCTCAACTAATTTGAGAAATTATAAATTATTTGTTTAAAGGTACAATATGTACATTTCTGCATTAAAATGTCTAAAAACGACCAGAGGCATACCTATGTTATATATTTTTTGAGATGTGTTCTTACACTATCCCAAATGTTTCCACCAAAATCATACCCAGAGAAATCTGTTAATTAATTTTTTAACACAGGACGCTTCCTTTAGTCGCCTGTCAGTGGCGTCATATAACTTTTCACCGTCCAGTTACTCGTAACTTCCGTCAAAACACTGGCACCCAGATGATACGTTACATACACACGGCATCATGTTGTGACATGCCATTTTGTGACATGCCACTTTGCAACACTTAGTATATTGTGATAGTGTGGTTTTAGCTCCTGGCTAATGTTAGCTTGCTGGCTCACTAGCTAGCTAACTGGTCAGCTACCAGAACAAATAACGTCATTATGCTGGGGAAACTGCAGCTACTTTATTAGAATTGAATGGGTAAAATTGTCTGAACAGATGTATTTTCATTGTCACCGTTACCAATTTGGACTGCTGTTCACTTTTTGCTGCTTCTAACGTAACATGATTGCTGTATATAACAAGCAAACTTTTCATCAACAGGTTGAGAAAAAAGGCGCTGCTGTAATGCTGGCTTTTTCATGTCTATCCTTCACAATAAAACTCACTCAGAGCATTTTGCAAAGATGAATTTCAATAAAAAGCCATTTGCCAACACTGGCGGGCAACACTAAATATCAAACAAAAGTTAGACACTATTAAGTTGCTGTGAGTGCTGTCACCACTTTTTTTATTTTTTATTATTTTGTGTGGCTTTTCCCTTTAATCAACAGTGACAGTGGATAGACATGAAGGAGGGAGAGAAAGAGAGGGGATGACATGCAGCAAAGGGCCGCAGGTCGGATTCGAACCTGGGCCGCTGCAAAGAACTCAGCCCACATGGGGCACGCGCTCTTACTGGGTGAGCTAGAGGTCGCCCCACATTCACCTCTTCTAAACACAGGCAGAACATAATCTAATCTTGGAGCTTATTCCTCCAAACTGCTGTGAAATGCAGACTATCTTGGAGCTGATCGGGCAAAGACAGCAGTTTTCATCAGACACAACCTGGGTCCGCTTTATTAAGTGTACTGCTAACTTCTAACACTAATAAGGTTACCGTCAGCAAAATACCCCTGTGAATCACATCCATACTTCAACGTTAACCGTCAAGCCACTAAACCTGTATGGAAATGAGAAATTAACATAAAGTGTTAACACACATACACGCACGCACACACACACACACACACACACACACACACACACACACACACACACACGCACACACAGAGAGTTTGGAGCCAGGCTGGGTCTCTCTGTAGGCTACTCGGTCCGGTTCTGGTGCTTGTTTAACACTCTTTTTGCTGATTGGCTTTCTAACGGGCCAGATGGGTAGCACACTCTGTTCTTTGTCAGGTAAATGTAGTAGTACAATGTCTTCCTCTGATGTAGAAGTACACTGTAAAGGGCCGTCCACAACAAGAACGATAACTATTACGTTAACTATAAATCTATAGTTTTAAAAATCATTCTAACTCAAGTGGATGGAGTCCACACCACAACTATAAAGACAACGACAGTGGAGAGTTATAGCGTTGGGATCACTTTCAGAGAAATTTGATGAACAGGTAGCAAAAAGTCATGAAAAAAAAGTTCAAATCTTAAAGGAATTTATTGCTAGTAGTTGCCCTTCGTGGAATTTGCCTTGGTGATTGACAAAATTTGCAATTAGCCATAAATTTTCGTAAAACGGCCCATAATTGACCTCCACATAGTTGATTTCTCAGATCTCAGATCAGTGGTGTAGCCTATGTAAATGTTGGGGCGTACTAGAGCCAAATAAGGAGGAGCCGTTGAGATTTACCCGTTTTCAGAGGCAGATTCAAATTGTGAGATTTGCAGAGGAAAGAGGTGTCAAAGGGATTTTGAGGATCTATGTATGTCCTATTTACCCACCAAACTGTCGTTATTCAACTATGACAAGGTAAAATGGGCTTTGCATTCTATCACCCCTTAAATATTTCATTCAATAAAATGATGGTACAAAAGGAGCACTAACGCCAAAGGTCTTATGTTGACAACATGGAGGCAGATATAGGAAAGCAGCAAGGACAGCAAGCATGTTTACTTTCATCTGTTTCTCTTTGCCGTTGTTGTTTTTTACATTTCACACGGGTAACTTAACGTTTGTTTGTGACTGATGTTCCCTTTGATGAAGTCACAGAGGACAGTAACCAGGGAATCCGGGTTATTCCGCTCACAGTATCTGATCAGAAAGCATGCACTGTGCTTCCTGCATGGCCTACAGGGGAATGTAAACACCGACCAGAAGAGATCAGTTAAGATCTGTTAAATCATTACACCAGCCACTGTAGTGTAAAACAGATACCTCCAATTTTTGATTTGGTCCGCTCTGAACAGCTGAAATCCAGCCAGCTGTAGCGCCGAGTCAGGTATAGGATCACAGAGCCACTTCTCTGTGAAGCACAAAACGGCAGATATAAAAAGTCACTGTTTTTCCTTGTTGCACAGTGATTGCACAATGGAGAGGAATATCCCAGGTAGCGCAATAAGTCAAGTCAAGTGCAAAATCCCCACTTGCGAACACCGGCCCTTCTACCTCAATAAACCCATGGAAGATGCAAGAGAAGTGGGAATTAAGTCCGCTAGTGTTGTTTCCCTGATGTTCATGATCTCATCTCTAATCACAGCTAAATATTCAACAAAAACAAGACAAAAAATGAGCACCAAATCACTGTGGCGACCACCGTTGGCGCCATCTTGTATCTAATCTTGAATAGAAAATACTAACTGTGTCTATACTTTTCCAATGTCTCCTGGAGAGATGAACAGCGTCCTTTTAAAAAAGATTTCCCCTCATTTAGTGTTTTCATAACTAGTACAGTGCCCGTTGAAAATGTGGTTGTTTGGAATGGGCCGATTGCTTGGCCTGTGGTAGTGCTGCTTGTAGAATTCTCCAAAACCAAATAGTACCCCAAAATTACTTACAGAAGGACCCCAAACCAGTTTGACTTCTTTTTTGTAGAAAGTGACTCGAACCGATTAATCGATTATCAAATAGTTGCTGATTAATTTAATAGATTACAACTAATCCATTTATATTTGCAGCTCTACAAGTGTTACATATATATATATATAAATAAATGATGTTCTTCCAGGGCCAGTGGTCATCACAGTGGAAGAAGGGAGAGATGTTATGTTACCCTGCTCCCTCAGCACCAAGGAGGACATTAAGTCAGAGCTGTTTGACTGGAGGTCAGATGATCAGACTGATGTGTTCCTGTATGATAACGGTCTCCATTACAACAACGGTCGTCCAGGTCAGAGTGAGCAGTTCAAAGGTCGAGTCTCTCATTTTCCAGATGAACTGAGACACGGCAACGCCTCCATAATCATCAGAAATACAAAGGTGGCCGACAGTGGAGTCTACACCTGTGATTTTCCACTTAGGGAGAAAATAGAAATGTTCCACATCAAGCTTGTTGTTGGTGAGTACTTTTATTAGAGTTATAAAGAAAATGACATGCTTAATAGGAATGTAACGATACACTCAACTCACAATTCGATACTATTCTCGATGTCAAGTTCATGATGCGATTTTGTTTGCCGGAATGAGGTGCACACAAAGTAAGGACATTTATGTTTGGTAGATTATTTCTTTATTGTGTGGTGCCTTAAATAGTAATGCTGTGATGCCGTATGAAGAGGAATCCGCCGACACTGTTCTTGATTATAAAAAGGTTTATTACAAGCAAAGATTCAGCATCAATTTTACAAACTCCTGCAGAGAGCTTGGAGAACGACCAACCCAAACCTCAAAATTTGCTGCTCTGCCTTTTCTTTGTGTGCACAACGTATATATCCTATGCATTGTATCAACATAGGACGTGATATTTGTAAGTATACCATTGGACCAGATAACTGACCAATCAATGCCTGTTATCTGGCACAACTCCAAAAAAGGTCTCTTCTGTCTTGGGGGGACCTCTGCTCATGTTAACAATTTCCAGATGTTCTCAGTAAATGTAGAGTAAAGTTCATGCATCCTCCTTATACCAACTCTTAAGTCAAAGTGTATAGAAAGTTATAGACTGTCAATATACCACAATTGTAACAATGATTCTTGTAAATAAATCTTATACCATTGGAAAGCCTGATTATTTCCCTTTTAAATGGTCCCACATTTGTAAGGAACATGTATTTGTGGGATGAGCAGCAGAGCTGAGTATGTGGGTTGCGCCCATGAAAAATTTGCCAAATCGTCCTGACAATGCCAAACAGCTTTTCTTTGCTGTTGCTATTGACTTGTTTTGAGCTTCTGGTACCCCCCAGGTGCTGACAATCAGGGGCCTGATTCTGCAACCAGTGGGAATCTCATATCTCCAAAGTCTGGGACCAAACTCTATCTTCCAAGATGACAACGCTCATCCCCACAGAGGGTTTAACAGAGACTACCTCCAGAATTTGCGCGAATTTTTCAAAGGAACAACCCACAAATACATGTTCCTTACAAATGTGGCACCATTTAAAGGGGAAATATTCAGGCTTTCCAATGGTATAAGATTCATTGCCAAGAAGTATTGTTAGTAGTGACGTCTGAAGTCAAACAAATGATATCTAAAGTAGATTACACCCTGGGCCGTTTAGAAATTGCACCATGAATCATTTTTTATCTCAACCAGTTGTAAGCTTTACACATTTATATTGATTTAAACGATTCACAATGCATGGTTACATCCCTATAACTAATCCTGTAATTATTCTGTAGTTATTGTTTATCCTGTGTTCACAGTTGCTCCAGAGCCAGACATCAACATAATTGATGCCACAGATGATGGAGTGTTGCTGCAGTGTGAGGTTCAAGGTGCTGCTCCCAAACCTAGAGTAGAGTGGCAGGACAGAGATGGAAACAAACTTCCTGCTAAAGACCCACAGGTCTCTGAAAGAGGAGACAGATACCACATCACCCTCCAGACTACTGTGACCAAGACCGGCTGCTGTCGCTGTGTCGTCACACAGGAGGAAACCAACCGTAGGACTCATGCTGAGATTTATGTGGCTATTATTGGTAAGATTCCTCCTTGAGTTGTTCATGTGTTTTAGCAGCACATTTTACTGTTCTTTATGTTTACTCTCTGGCTGTTCTCATGAACCATTCATACATGTAGCTACGAAAAGTAAAGCTCTGTAATCTGTATGTATTCCACGTATTTATTACTGTCAGCACCTGAGTCTGACTTAACAGGACGTTTGGTTTTTAGAGCAGCCGGAAAAAGAGTCCCAACATGGCTTGAATTCCCAGCCCAAATACAGCCAAAGCATAGCTTTAATCGGACGTTTAAGCCTTGAATTTTTAAAATCCTGGATCGGAAGGGTCCGATATTGGCCAGTGACAGACCGGGATGTGTATGGTATCACCCTGAGGTAAAATGAGTCTGACTTAACAGGACGTTTGGTTTTTAGAGCAGCCGCAAAAAGAGTCCCAACATGGCTTGAATTCCCAGCCCAAATACAGCCAAAGCATAGCCTTGAATTTTTAAAATCCTGGATCGGAAGGGTCCAATATTGGCCAGTGACAGACCGGGATGTGTATGGTATCACCCTGAGGTGAAATGAGTCTGACTTAACAGGTGACTGCTGCTGTAAAACACAGGACTTTTAAGCAGGGGGGTGGAGTTCTCCTCCCGGGGGAAAACAAAAGGAATGTTTTAATCCAAACTATGATCTTGTTGTTTTGGTGTCTAAATTTACGTGTCGTCCCCGCATGACTTTTTGTCAGCTAAACTCAACTGTAACGGCGGCTGACACAAGCGACAGCTCACAGAGCGCTGTACCCGTCCTCACGTGACCGGCCGGTGGGTGCCTAATTTTGTAGGATGATATATGAACTGTTATGCATGAGTTTTCGTTCCATATCATACGAACCCATTCATGAGAATGCGTTCGAATGCGTGTATGATCATTCTACTGAACTTTTGTAGTCACATGTGCAAAATAAACTAACTACACTAAACTAAAACTAACTTTTTGTGATGTGTTTCAGTCAAAATGAGCATGTGGAACAAAATACTTGGAGTTACTGGAATTCTTACTGCTGTACTTGGAGTTGCAGCAGCAGCTTTTCTTTTATGTTGAATTGACATCAAGAACAAGTAATACAAGTAAGTTTCCAATAGTGTTAACCCTAAACTAACCTTCTATTTCTATTGTGAAAGCAAAAGCAGTGGGAGTCTTTATTTAAGAAAAGGACAATACAATCATGATTATACATGTGTTAAAAATGCCACAATTAACCAAAAAGACTATCTGTTAAATACAAACAAACAAAAATACTACATAAGCAGAGCAGAACTTAGCACAAAGCAAGACGACAGCACAGAAGCAAAAAGATTAGTAACAAAACAACCAACAAAGCAGAAACGTAAAGTAAAACTACAGAGCAGAGAGTACAAAGATTAGAAAAGACACAGCTGTTGAGAGCAATAAAAGCAGTATAGGGAAATAAGAGGGGGGTAAAATACCTAAAATACATATATGTCGAGATTGCAAACTAACAGAATACATACATACATAGTTTTAGTGCTGACATATTATCATCCATTATTTTAGGTGGTAGAGCAAGGGGAAGTGTTCACATATTAAATGAGGAAGAAACAGGTATTTAGACGAAATAAAAAGGTAATAAACTAGATGACAGTTAGCTGATACTAAAAGAACAGCACAAAGTTGGACGTCTAAACAATTAGTTAAACAACAGAGCAGTTAAACCAAATGTACTCAGGCGTCCGGGTAGCTCAGTTGGTAGAGTGTGAGTCCATATAAGGAAGATTATTCAAATCTGACCTGCGGCAGGTTTCCTGCATATCTTCCCCCTCTCTCTGCCCTGTCATGCTGAACAGTGATTAAAGGCAGAAAGGCCCAAAAAAAAATCTTAAAAAAAAAAAAAAAAATGTAATAATAATAATAATAATAATAATAATAATAATAAATATATATATATATATATATATATATATATATATATATATATATATATATATATATATTCATGTTGTTGGTGAGTACTTTGATGAAGCAGTTAAAGATGTCCTCTCATTTAAGGACTGGAGCCTGGTCTCCACCTTGTTATCTAGCTGCTGCATCTGAACAAACATGATGAAAACTTTGAACTCATCCATGGTGTCAGTTTCACATTTCTTAATGAAATATCAGCAGTCTGTAGTAGATTAAATCTGAGTGTGCACGCTGCCTGATGTTGCTGAGAGATGCATCTACATTTTGGTTTTGTTTTTGAAAGTAAAGTTAACTTTACTTTTATGCATAGTTTTTAATGTTTGTTTGAACTCTGGCCTCTAGTTTTACAGCCATATGTGTGAAGCTGAGAGTGAAAAGATGGGACTGCTTAAATTCATATGACAGGATGTTATAATATACTCAAGATGATTTTATTCTAGTCTTAAAATGATTGAATAGATTTGATGTAGGACTCTATTCTAATCACGCAGCGACACACACAAAGCAGTAGGTGTCTCTAAGTACACCTGCTATTCTGGTTCATGTTTGTGTATTAACATTAACTTTATTTCCAAACAGAAAAGAATGCATTTTGGGGAAGATCTGTGTAGATCAGACACCAAAAATAAATGATGTGTTAGTGGTAAAACTGTGATTGTGCAGCCTGAATATGATCAAGAAAGATTAATTTAATTTCTTTAATTATTGTTTTGTCTTTTTTCCTGCAGCTTCAACTCCAGAGTCAGATGAACATGATACATTAATGATGGAATGAGGCTTTGATCATATCTGTGTTGCTGGAAACATTTATTTAGTTTTCAGTTATTTTATGCTTGTGTTATATCACAATGTATAGGCTCATTGCTTTAGTCTTGCAGTTCTAGTTGATTGTGTAACTGTTTGTAAGACTTGTACAGTATTCCTGTTCCAGAGGTGTGTAGAGCAGAGAGGACCAGGTCAACATGATGATGCCCTTATAAAGGCCTTTTTATGCTTCTGCGTAGAATCGACGGCGTACCCCCGCAGACCCCTCTGCGTCTACGCCGGACCCTACGCCGTAGCCCAGACCTGGGCATTGTACGGCCCGTGGGCCACATCAGGCCCGTTGGGCGGCCCTAACCGGCCAACGTGAGGTCAATGGGAAGTTAGCAATCAAACGTA
The DNA here is from genome assembly GCF_008315115.2 of Sander lucioperca. NCBI lineage: Eukaryota > Metazoa > Chordata > Actinopteri > Perciformes > Percidae > Sander > Sander lucioperca. The sequence goes on from NC_050178.1 coordinate 30,174,472, forward strand.
AATAAGTGTACATCATGCATGGAATACAACTGCATTGCTTTTATTTTGAAGGCAAGTGTTTTTTGCTGTTGCTTTTTTTGTGCGAATGTATGCAGCTTCTTCTTCTCTGGTTGCAAGTCGCAATTAAAAATAAGTAGAAGAAGAAGAACTGCAACGTGTCGGCGAGCCGCGAACTGAGCTCACGAGACATTAGCATGGACGTGAATGATCTATCGCTCAAAAATGTCAGCTCAGGAAAAAAAGAAAGGTCGATACAGAGCGCCGAGTTTTTAACCAAACATGGACTTCTAAGTATTTATTTAGTGAAGTCAAAGGTAAAGCCGTGTGCTTAGTTTGCGGAGAACAGATCGCTGTGATAAAGGATTATAATGCAGAGCGGGAACGGACATCTGAAGCTTTGCTAGTTAAACTGCAAAAGCAACAAGGCGTTTTTACCAAGCGTTGCACATCCAGGGATGCAGCAGTCAAGACCAGCTTTGTGATCTGCCACAAGATCGCCAAAAACAGTAAGCCATTTTCTGAAGGGCAGTTTATTAAAGAGTGTTTGGTGGACTCTGCTGCGCTAATATGCCCAGAGAAAAAAAGAGACGTTTAAGAACGTGCCGCGTTCCAGGCGAACCGTAACGAGAAGGATCGAGGACATCGCGGGAAACCTGGAGATTCAGCTGCAAAGCAAAGCAAAGCAGACAATTTCAAGTTCTTTTTCCTTGGCTCTGGACGAAAGCTGTGATGTCCACAGCCTTAAATCAAAGGCAGTTTGTGTCACTTTTGGAGGAGCATGAAACTGAACATGGTGACATAGGCTACCACACAGCTGTCAGGTGGCTCAGCCTGGGCAAGAGTTTGGGACCTGAGAGCAGAGATTCAAGAGTTGCACATTTTGTTCACAATTGCTTTGTGAATGCTGTTCAAATAGCGACATTATGTTGGCATTTTGTACTGTCTGATCACTTTTTCATGTTCTAAGAAAAAAGTGAAAAAAAGCTAATTCTGTAGTTAGACTACAAACGAAATAGTAATAGCACTTTGTAAAGTTAACTGAATGCTTTTCTTTGAAAAATGGCGAAAAACATGCACATTTTGGTCACAATTGCATTCGTGGATGTTGATTAAATAGTGACAAAATTGCATTTTGTAATATCTCTGCTTCATTTTTTTCATGTCCTAATCATAACATTTGTACCCTTACAAGTCGCCGCTTATCAAAGACCTTACAATTTACTGCTTTTTATAAAGAAATAAAATTAATATTGAGCAGAATTGAGTTTAGACTATTGGTCCGGTACGGTGGCCGACAGGGGCAGATGCCCTGCAACTTAAGAAAACACACGCAAATAGACAAAACACAAGCAAATTAAGAAAACAACTTCATTAATTTGACAACATATGTGCAGCATTCAGCAAACGCACTGCAAATATCACAACACAACCAAATACATAAACGCACTGCAAGTACACACAACACAACCAAATAGATAAACGCACTGCAAATATGAAACGATGCAAAAAGAAAAGCACACCAACCCAGAAAACAAATGCAACAAAAAAACGCTGCATCCAGATTACACAACGGAAGTTCTCCAGACCTCTAGAGGGAGCAGCTAGTGGAACAGCTGGATTTTCGACCGCTATTAACCTATATTAAATTGATATTATTATTATTATTATTATCATTAATAACATAATATATTATTAATATACAGTCTATGCTCCCGTCTCATGCCCTCCCGGCTGGTGCTGTCCCCGAGCTTCGGCTTTTCAAAATAAAAGCTCGCGTCTGGTCCCTATGTGTTTGTACTTTGGTGTGTTGGATGTTTGTGAACTAAACAGTACGGCAATCATGCTGATGAATACAATAACTTTTTCAGCAGATGTCTTACTTACAACACGTTGGAGTTAGCAAAGTAGTTCTGTGTTTATATGTGCGGGCGGGATTTATTCAGTTTGATAAATCCCACGGTAAATTGGCTGGTTTACTAACAGGGAGGGACTAGAAATCCTGCCTGTTTTATGTATTTCAAGAGCGAATTGCTCCACCATATGAATACAGATTGATCACTTATTTTGTTGGTAACCGTTGTTGTATAATCACAATCTTACACTTGAGGAGGCCTACACTTCAGTAATTTCAGACCTCGAAATTAAACCCTCTGATGTAATATGGCTTAAACAAACGTCAATGTTGAACGCTGATGCAGTTTTAAATGTTTTATCACCACGAGTTTACAGACGTCTCTGCTGATTGAGTATCAGCTGGGACCTGAGGAGACACACCCACCAAACCAGAGAAAACATATCTCAAACATAGATTTAATATTTACAGTCTATTTTCTCTCTCTCTCTCTCTCTCTCTCTCTCTCTCTCTCTCTCTCTCTCTCTCCCCGTGAGGTCGAAAATCCAGCTGTTCCACTAGCTGCTCCCTCTAGAGGTCTGGAGAACTTCCGTTGTGTAATCTGGATGCAGCGTTTTTTTGTTGCATTTGTTTTCTGGGTTTGTGTGCTTTTGTTTTTGCATCGTTTCATATTTGCAGCGCGTTTATGTATTTGGTTGTGTTGTGTGTATTTGCAGTGCGTTTGTGTATTTGGTTGTGTTGTGTGCATTTGCAGTGCGTTTGCTGAATGCCGCGCATGTGTTGTCAAATTAATGAAGTTGTTTTTCTTTTTGCGTCGCTTCTTTTTTCGGGGTTTGCGTGTTTTTCTTTTTGCATCGTTTTTTATTTGCAGTGCGTTTATCTATTTGGTTGTGTTGTGTGTATTTGCAGTGTGCTTGCTGAATGCTGCACATGTGTTGTCAAATTAATGAAGTTGTTTTCTTAATTTGCTTGTGTTTTGTCTATTTGCGTGTGTTTTCTTAAGTTGCAGGGCGTCTGCCCCTGTCGGCCACCGTACAAGAGGGCAATTAAATGACACACAAGAGCAGCATATACCACCAACTCCCTCTTAACTTTCCTTGACAAGTTAAGAGAAAAAAGTCTCTGTGTTCAGCTCAGTTCAGGAAGTTCAGCTCAGTCCAGTTCAGGAAGCAGCTACAAAAGTGTAGCTGCTTCCTGAACTGGTTTAGAGTTTAGTTTCACTTCTGTGTTCCTTTCACATGTCAGCCTCACTGCACCGTCAAGTCCAGCTGTATTAGAGAAGTGTGAAGTTACTGCTGTTGCAAAAGATTTCTACTTGCAAACCGACAGAATGCTAACATTAAAAGTAGGTCTAATCTAACAGACATGGACATATTCTGCTGTATTTGGTCCACAGGTCAGAGTTGCAGGAAACAAAGTGGTTTGTCAGCAGACATGCAAAATGTCATCAAGATATATGATTTTACCTGGCTCTGTGGTGCACCGTGCCAGCACAGCTCAACTTCTCACATCAAACCCCCCAGAAAAACCCCTCAGAGAGTTTTTTCTGACTTTTGCATTATATGCTTTTGCAACACGCGCCATTTCTGCAGCCTGAATGCCAAAATGTCTTTTTTCTGACTGTAAATAAAAATAAAGTGCATTCCTAAGCTACTCCAAGCTTGAAGGGTGGGAGAACCGCGGTAGCAAAGCTACTGGGGTCTGTGGAACCCTATCGTTTTTCTAAGGATTATTATTATTTTCCATTTTTCGTCTCTGCATAAAACTCCCCCTACAGCCTAAACCGTACATGTTGCGGGGGTGCCATTTTCAGGACTGGTCCAAAACTCCGCAAGGACCTCAGGCGCAACAATTGACCCACTTCCACCACTAGGTGGCGCTAGGTGGCGTGTAGCAGAAAAAAAGCTTTTGGTGCTAAAACTCCCACACCGTTCACCGTACATTCAAAAATCATATATCCACGCGTTCCCGGGATCCAACTTTTTTGCGTGAAAAATCATGATTTATCAAAAACCTACTTTTTCAATCTCCTCCTAGACCATGTGACTGATCTGCACGAAACTTGGCAGGTAGCATCTCCAGGCAGACCTAACAAAGAAATTATCAAAACAATTTTTATGGTATAAAAATTGCGCATCTTACGCACAAACAAATTAGTGTAGCTAACTTTGAAAACACCAACTTTGCCATATGTCGGCCAAAATAAATGCTATCAATGCGAAACTTTAGATTCTTGTTTGCTGTGACCCTCTGGAGGTCCCCCACATATTTTATATTTTTTACACGCTACAAGTACAAAAAGTTTATATCTCATGAATGGCTCATCTGATTTTTACAAAATTTGATGGGTACCATCTATGGCAACTCCTGAGGCCCCTACACCCCTACAACCCCTACAGTGGGGTACTGATTGATCAAAATGGGCGTGGCATATGGGACCCACGTCTAGATTCACCACTTACACTAATGTGAACAACTTTAAATTTACAGGGCAGATGTACAATGGGTCATGGACCTCACCTACCAAAAATTACACAAGGTGGCGCTATAATGGTTTTTTGCCTTTAACTCCCACATTACACATCACACATTAGAAAACCTTATATTCACGTGTTCCTTGAATCAAGTTGAATCACATGATATAGGCCACGGCCATTTCTGCGTAAAAACTTTTTCCGCAATATCGCGCAATGCGCAAAACCAACTTTTTTGAACTCGTCCTAGGCCGTGCGACCGATCTGCAGGAAACCTGGAACATAGCATCTCCAGATGGACCTAACCAAGTTATTACAAAAATTTTGCTACGTTAAAGTATGCGCATTTGAAGACCAAACTAATTTTCCTAGCTAGCTACCACACACATATGATATCATATCTCAACCAAATTAAATGTTATCAGCAAAGAACTTGAAGTCATTGTTCAACATCCCACTACGATGCTCTGTACCAAATTTGGTGAAAATCGGCCATTAGGTGGCGCTATAATCAACGTTTATTCATTTTGGCCAATAACTCAATGCATTTAAATGGGAAATTTGCAATTGCCATGTTTCTGCCACAATCAATGCTATCAACACGACACTTGTGATGCTTATTTTGCATGCCGCTCTGAGGCTATGTACCAAATTTGGCGAAGATCGGCCAGTAGGGGGCACTATAATCAACGTTTATTTGTTTTGGCCAATAACTCAATGCATTTAAATGGAAAATTTGCAATTGCAATTTCTCTGCCGTAGTAATTGCTATCAACACGAAACTTGTGATGCTCGTTCGGCATGCCACTCTGGGGCTCCGTACCAAATTTGGCGAAGATCGGCCATTAGGGGGCGCTATAATCAATGTAGACGTGTTTTGGCCCTTTTACTCAATCAATGTTAATGGGATATTTGCAATGGGAATGTACCACAGACGTTGCAGCTCACACTTCTCAATATTTACTGATTCTTGCCTCCTCACCATTACATTTTGGTTTTTGCTTTCGCGTGCTCCCCTGGTTCTCTACAATAAACAAACTTCTTAACTCCCCTGACAAAGCTTCTACAACCTTCACAGTGGACAAATCCAACTCTTTTCTCTCACGTTTTCAATTCAAAATTTACACCATTTACAACAAGTTGACCACCTCCCCTGCTCCTTCAACCACCAAAAACGTGTTGAGGAAAAGAATACGGTGGAAACGAGGGTTGAGAGGAGGAATTAGGAACAGGTTAAGAAGACGAGGAAGTAAGCTACCATTACCTGCTTTCACTCTGTCAAATGTGCGATCCCTGCGCAATAAGATGGGTGAACTTTCCCCACTGGTTAAGCTTGATTCAGATCAAAACACAAATTTATTTTGTTTCACTGAAACGTGGTTGTCTGTGGACATTGCATTAAACCTTAATGGGTTCACATTAATTCGCTATGATTAGGACACGGCGAGGACAGAGAAATCAGTCAGGGCAGTCTTTGCATGGCTGTTAATGCACAGTCTCACAGCAGTTTGTGTAAATGTCACGTTATTTTTAATCTATTGATTGGTGTTCACGGGGACGTTTTTCTCAGTTTTTACGTGTAAATGTCACGTTATTTTCTCAGGGAAAGGACGCCGGGAGGCGGCTGCGAAGCGACCCGCTGGGGACGCGTCACAATAAACGCCGGGAAACGGCTGGGATACGGCCGGGATACGGCCGAAAATGATGCTCCATAAGGTGGGAGGCGGCCACAAGGCGGCCCGCTGTGGACGCGCCACAATAGCGGGATGGCGGAGGTTGGGTTTAGGAGAAACCCGACGGGGAAAGGGCGCCTTACACGCCGGGAGACGGCCGCGGGGGACGGGGGATGCGCCACAATAACACACTGGACAAAACGCCACGCGATCCCCGGGAAACAAAGGGCCACACGCGGGACAAAACGCCACACATTCTCGAGAAACAAAACGCAGTGCTGTCAGTTAAACGCGTTATTGACGGCGTTAACGCAAACCCATTTAACCGGCGTCAATTTTTTTATCGCGACATTAACATTGTTTTTGGCCTAACAAACTTTGTAGTTTTTTTCTCATGCTGTTGCAACAACTAGTATCGTTAGAAAAACTACAACACCACACCGGATCTAGCTAGACCGGAAACAAAACACAGGCACTCTGCATACACTTGTTTAGGCTTGCGAGCCGGCCACAGAGTAGTACAGACCTGCAAACTAGTTGCTTTTCGGCAAAAATTGCCATTTTGAATGGGGTCCGAGACCCGGTGCTAATACGGCACCGGTGCCTTAACGACCGTTATCTACCGGACCGAATAGCAACGCGGATTTCGGTGCCTCATTAAGGTGCCACTTAAATGCCTGCGCTTCTCTCAGTGTGTCTGTATTTAACTGTAGAGGCTTCTAACACCAGACTGTAGCTGCTGCTGTCTGAAAAACACAGACTCAGCCTCGCCTCGCCAGCCTCGTGGTGCATTCAAAGTTATTGTAAAATACCATTTTCTTATCCAGTGGTTGTTTTTGCCGTTTTGTGCTCCTTTTTTTTTTCTTTAGATCAGCTTTTTATTGTTTTATATTTTTGAACATACAGAACAGACAAATACAATTGAACAAGGTGCTCCTTTTATATATATATATATATTGCACATTTTTTTTTTATATATATTGCACATTTTTATCTATTCTAAATATATATATATATATATATATATATATATATATATATATATATATATATATATATTTAGAATAGATAAAAATGTGCGATTAATTGTGATTAATCGCGAGTTAACTATGTCATTAATGCGATTAATCACGATTAAATATTTTAATCGTTTGACAGCACTAGTATCATTATGTGCAGACAGTGTCATTCCATCTAAACAAGTCATGCTTGTTGGTAATAACAAGCCTTGGATTACAAAAGAGCTCAAACACTGTGTAAATTTGAAGAAATTAGCTTTTATTCAAGGAGACAAACAACGTGTCCAAGATCTCAGAAAAGAGCTAAAGCATAAGATCAAGCTTGCCAAGCTTAATTACAAGAACAAAATGGAGGAGAGGTTCACCAGGGGAGATGTGAGGGATGCCTGGAAGTGTCTTAACACCATGATAGGCAGGACTCAGAATGCTGGCACGATCCAATGCCCAGATCCTGCTGCCTTTGCAGAGGAACTGAATACTTTCTATGCCAGGTTCACACAACATGAGCCATTGCTCTGAATCCATCTGTGTGGAGAAAAAGAGGGTTGCCTCCATCTTTACCCGTCTCCATTCTACCAAAGCTCCTGGCCTGGATGGACTGAAGGGACGCATCTTAAAGGAATGTGCACCTCAGCTAGCTGGTGTGATGACACAACTTTTCCAACTGTTCCTTGATGCCAGCTTTGTACCCAGGGTGTGGAAGGAAACTACCATCATACCTGTTCCCAAACGACCCAATGTCAAAGTGATGAACAACTTCAGACCTGTGGCGCTTACCTCCATCCTCTGCAAATGCATGGAGAGAGTTGTTGCAGATGAACTCATCTCTATGGTCGGAGAGAGCTTGGACACACTACAGTTTGCTTATCAATCAAAGCGAGGTGTAGAGGATGCCAGCCTGACTCTTCTGGACACTGTAACAAGACACCTTGACTCTCCCAACTCCCTTGTCAGGATCTTATTTATGGATTTGTCATCTGCATTCAATACAATGAACATCAACACTCTTCTGCACCGCCTCCAACAGCTGCAAGTTAACCTAACTCTGACACTCTGGATGAAGGAGTTTATAAAGGACAGAACACATCATGTGAGGGTAAATGGGTTTAAGTCCACCAACACTATTTTAAACACCAGGGTGCCTCAGGGCTGTGTGTTGTCACCTGTCCTATTCTCCATCTATACAAATGAGATCACCTGCAGCAGCAACGGACTCAAGCTATTTAAGTATGCAGATGACATGGCCTTGGTGGCCAACCTCACTGATGACGACTCCCTGTCCACTTACAAGCAGTATGCCAACACAATGGCACTTTGGTTCAAGAGAAGCTCGCTGGAGCTTAACATCACCAAGACCAAGACAATGTGTTGCCATAGGGGCCGACTGCTTGATACTCCTCATCCACTAGCCTCACCATTGAGACTGGAAGGGCAAGTAGTGTAACAGGTTGAAAGTTTAGAGTACCTTGGTACTTTGATTGACCACCGTCACACCTTCACCCTGCATGTTGACACAATTTACAAAAAGGCCCAACAGCGTGTGCATGTGTCTCCTCAGAAGGCTTAAGGGATTTGAAGAGAGACAGGACATTCCATCCAGAGTATACCAGTCACTGATAGAGTCTGTCATCGCTTTCAACATCACATCTTGGTACAGCTTTCTACCAAACAAATGCAAGAGAAAGGTGGCTAGGATAGCCAGGCAAGCCGTTAAGATCATAGGCATTCCACAAAAACAGCCATCTGATCTTTATATACAAGCAATGGAAAGAAAATCCAACTTCATCATCCAGGATGCCTCCTACCCCCTCCACCAAAGCTTTGAGCTATTACCATCAGGAAGAAGGTTCAGTGCCTCTGGCTAAAAAGTCATTATACTTAAAATCCTTCATTCCCAATGCAATACATATACAAAACTCATGCTACTGACACATCACACACACTCTGCCTTCAATCAAAAGAAAATTTTCTAACATGGCAACATACTGTATTAGACAATAAAGCTTTTTGAATCTCGAACCTTGAATCACTAACATGTATCCATTCATTAAACAGATAAAACCACAGCCAGTAAAAACATCTTTCTAGTAAAAGGCCAGGAGTGACTCACGTGTGTTAGATCTGCACAACAATTTCCCACAAGTTAAAAAGGCCCCTTGATAACTTTTGATTTGACATCATTAGGCCACCGCAGATGTGTGCGTATGAGGGGTTATGAGCAGTGATGCCGGGTATCGCGTTACTTGTAACGCGTTACTCTAATCTGACCACTTTTTTCAGTAACGAGTAATCTAACGCGTTACTATTTCCAAACCAGTAATCAGATTAAAGTTACTTATCCAAGTCACTGTGCGTTACTATTTTTGTCATTTTCCTTAGTAAAAATATATATTGTTTTTGCTTTCGTCTTGCGTCTCGGGGAGTGAAGTCACGTATGTGACGACAAGTCACGTTTTCAGCATGTGGACAGTTAACGTGTACCACACAGCAACACAAACGTAAACAACAATGGAGGGAGGAGAGAGATGCGCGTTTTCTAGCTGGAAATGCAGTCACTATTTTGAGTTTGTGTCAGCTAAAGATGGCAATATTAAGGTTCGTTGTACACTCTGTGCTGGTGGCGACAAAGTGCTATCTAGCTACAAAAATACTACGTCAAATTTGAAGAAACATTTGGAGTCGCAGCACCGCACAGTCAAACTTACCGGCAATTTCCACTGGATGCGGAACGTCTGCGGAACGTCTCCGGAACGTCGACGCAGCAATTCAGCACAATTCAGATTGTGCGGGACAGGAAGTCGAGCACAGAAACAAAATAAAACATCCGGATACTTTTCAAAATAAAATACACCGTGCTCACGGCAGGTCATATTTCCCTGCACTACACCTACCAATCTGTAAAGTAACTAAATTACTTTTAAAATCAAGTAATCTGTAAAGTAACTAAGTTACTTTTTCAAAGTAACTGTGGCAACACTGGTTGTGAGGTATTTCTGAGCTTTTCCCACTTTAGCCAGAGACTTTATTTTTATAATCAGCTTTAATGTTAACGTGAAGATAAATAGCTTTTGCAGTTTGCACATATTGGCCCTCATTTATGAAACGTGCGTACAACCAAAAACAGGCGTAGGACGGGCGTACGCCGATTCCTACGCAAAGCAAGGGATTTATCAATTTGAACGTGAGCGTAGGCTGCAATAAAATCTCACGTCTGGTCTGAACTCGTGTACGCAAGTTTTCGAGTCAGTGTGGACTCGCGGTGCAGCATATAAAAAGTTTAACAGGAGAAGGAGAAGTCATCAGTTGATCAGTTATCAGCAATGGCAGATCTGGCTCTTTTAAAAGACCTCTATTCGCCGGTACAACAGTACACAGCTACGCGCACGGGCCACGGTGGAGCGCTCCATCGGATTGATTAAGGGCAGATGGCTCATGGTCTTGCATCAGCGGGGGGGACCCTACTATACACGGCAGAAAAAGTCTGCAACATTGTTTTAGCCTGCTTTAGTGGGGTTCTGGAGCCAGATGACCCGATGCCCAGAGAGCAGTGTCCAGCACAGCCCCAACTGGGGGCTATACGAAGGAGCCAGGATATTATTCCTCGCTTTAAAAAGGTATAGTGTTATGTTTGGCAATGATAGCCTACTCAATACAGGAAACATGACGATGAACAACATTTTTATTTATTCTTCAGGTTTTCCTTTCTCTTTTAAAGTGTCGTTAATGGCCACAAGTGAACGATTTATTTCTGCCATTGACCGACTTGTTTTTCCAACACCTCTGCTGTCAGGAGACAGGGTCGGGGTGGTGGTCCAGCACGGGGGTGGCGGAGGACACGCGCTCTCCCTCACAGCTGTTGCCTGGTTCTGACTCATGAAAAAAACAAGAGAAAAATAAAAGACACTGCATAAACTCCGCTACTGTGTGTTTATTTAAATATACGTAAACCATGTAGGCCTAAGAGATTGCAATATAAGCCTGTATATTACTATGGGGACATACATATGCCAAGGATGTATAAATTAAATAAACTTCAGCTGGAGTCCAATTTACCACGGCAACAATGTTGACTGCATCAGTGATCTCTTTCCATTCCACATTCTTTCTACAGCCTTTAATACCAGTTTTCAGGCTGCCAAATAGTGAACCTGAGATATCAGGGTTTCAATCTCCACCTCTGAAAAGTGCCGCTTCTCAGCCGGATTACGTCTCTCCATGTCGTAAATTGTAGGGGCGAGGCCTCAAAACCCAGAATATATTGGGGCGTGATATTTAAATTATGATCGTTTCCAGCTGCTGCATTTATCAATGTATGACCATTCTTACTCTCTGATTGGTGTGATACGAACATTTCATGAATCACATGTGAAGCCTGTCGTAAGAGGATTTCTGCGCTCATATCTGCGCTGGTTTCTACGTTAGGTTGATAAATGAGGGCCAGTGTGTTCTTTTCCCCGGTGGCATCCTTCATTGTGTGTCGTGAGTATGAGTTGAGTTAGCTCAGCTACCTCAGCCACCTGCTCTGACTATCAGCTGCAGACAGCTTTCAGCATGTGTGCTGCAGCAGCATTTACAGTATAGCTGGCCAACGTCCAGTCAAAGCTGCAGTCAGGTTTCTGCTTTTAGCCAAAGACACAGACGAGTGTAAACTCTCTTGTCCACGTTCAGCCCGGGTTCAGCCCCTAGGGGAAGTGGGAATCTTTAGAAAAACACAGTTCCTTTTTACGACAAGAGTGACGTCTTGATTTCATGGCAGTAATAACACTCTTTCAGCCCAAAAGCTGGTCCTTATAAGGCGTTTTACATTATGGCTGATTCTGTGATTGTTTTACCAATAAGCAATCCTATAGCTCATCTGATTTAACAAAATGTGAATATCTTGACCATCCTATAAAAAAAGTCTACATTTCAAGTTTCTATTGAGAACAGCAGATGGTGTGTTTAAGTGATGTGGGACATCCACCTACTACCTGATATGAATCTACCTCAGCAGTTTAGTTTTAAAGGACATTTGTATGATTCTATCTCCTGTCTTAAAATGGTATGAACCATTTATAAAAAGATTTGGTTGCATGTAACAATAACACATGGTCAGCAGTTATTATTATTATCTTCATTGTTGTAAACATGAATGGTTCCATTCAGCAATGAACCCACACTACCTATTTCAAAAAATAGGTATTATTTCAAAATTCCTATTTTATCTGCTTTTATATATTTAACTGTTTTAACTGCTCTTCAGTGTTTAATTTCTTATACTGCACTGTAACTTTTATTCTCGTATTTTATCTGTTTTAAATTTTTTAATCTGTTTTCATGTAAAGCACTTTGAATTGCCCTGTTGCTGAAATGTGCTATACAAATAAAGCTGCCTTGCCTTGCCTTGCCTACCATCTGCTGGAGGTTTAGGCAGTCTACAGCAGATGCATTAATTGACATTTAAGTTTAGGCTTGGAAAAGTCATTTTCATACTGTAGATCACATCTGTAGATACTGTATATCACAAACTGACCAGAGACCAGCATCACTTGTCACTGGAGCCTAATAACAACACAATATTTATTTCACAGAAATACATTGAATATATTTAAGCACACTTGATAAACATTTACACAGTCTGTCTCTATCCCTCCTCTCCAGCCACAAAGCTGCAGTACCAGAGGCTGCACTTTCAGGACTGCATTCCTAGGACCGCATTTCTAGGACCCTAGCTTTAAAAAAAAAAGCTTTAAAACTATAAGTACTTGGACAAAAGTAGTATTTGGGTGATATGAATAAATAGAAAGTGGATGGCAGTAGCTCAGTCCGTAGGGAGTTGGGTTGAGAACCGGAGGTTTTCTGGGTCAAGTCCCCCATCTCAATTTGTGCATCTATTTTGGTAGAATAAACCTTTCAAACTATGAGTACTTGGACAGAAAGTAGAATCTGGGTGGAATCAACCTTTTGAACTCTAAGTAGGCTGCTAGTCTCCAGTACTGCAGGAACATTCTATTGCCCTCTCACTGCCATTTCCCATCCATCCACCAGATGGCCTCAGACTTTCCTTCACTTCCCCATCACCTGACTGCCCCTCCTGTGTTCCCACTTTCCTCTGCAGTTGCCTGCACATTCACTTTTCCTGCTTCTCTTGTGGACAGCTTTAGTTTGGACTGTTTGGATTTAGACCTACTCATCCCCCTGAGCTTTTTTTTTAAAAATCCTATGCCCCGTTTACATTCAGGTCTTTAATTCCCTCGTTTCCCTGTGCACAACACACAACATAATTGGGCTTGTGTTATTTAAAAAAGTTTTTGTAAGTTGTTTTTGTGTTGCTGTTAAATCGTCTCAGATTGAACACAACTGGTATTGGATTAACAGTTGCCGTTCTCCAACCAAAGAAAAAAATGTATTAGCCCATACAGAACTCACCTAAAGACTGTCCTGCAGTGTCACGTTGCCAGACCTTCCTCCGCAGCACTGAAGAGACGCTCAGCACTTCTTCATGTCAAACTGATGACACCACACACACAATGGCACTATCACATTTAACGCTATATTTACTACTGGCATGCCTCAATAGTTTGACAGAGGCCAACTCAATGCGACCGAGCATGACAATAACAGAGAAAGGTATGAAATATTTCACATTTTTCTTTAACTTATGAACATGACATTGTTGTTTAAATTGCGGTGATGTAAACTATAACCCTACGTGTTGTGAAAAGAAGACAACTGAAATGGTTTATAATGGTTGAGGAATATGAAGAGTTTTCCCCAGTTAATTTGAACACAAACAAAAGTATAGCCCAAGACTGTCGTGCTTAGCCTGAAAAAACAAACAAAAACTCAACAGAGCTGCTGCGTTGCGACTCAGTAGGCTATAATCACTAAAGTGCTCCTCTGTACACAGACATCAGCGTTTTGGCTGTTCAAGCGTGAGGATGGAGAAAAAGCGCGTCCCAAAGACTTCCCTATGGGAATTTTAATTGTGATAGGAAACTGTCGGACATATTGATAGAAGAAGGCCTACATGAATATCTAGGCTATTGACTGGCTACATGGTGTACACACATACACACACATCCATGAAAATAATTTTCCTTCTTTAATATTTTTTTATTTTCTGAATATCACAATTTTATTTTAATTTGTTCCCCATAAAATTACTTTTTCTATTTAAATTATTGTTTTTATTCTATTCTAATTTTTTTCATGAAATCCCTTTTTCTTCTTCTGAGCTGCATTTAACGAGCAGTTTTCCAGTTGATTTTTGTTTTTATGGACATTGGAAAAACGGGAAAACGGAGGTCATTGTTTAGTTTTTTCATTTTTGGTTTGAAACTAAAAACAGATTAAAGGATAATCCGTTTTTTTTTCAATTTCAACCAATTTATCAGACCCTGGAAATTCATCTTTGAAGTCTTTATCCGTCTACGAGACACAGGACCGATGATAAGACTTGTGGACTAGTGTAATTCCAGTAACACGACACAAGATGGTGACAGAGCTCCGCGTCTCCCCGCTGCTGCTGCTGGGCTGAACCGTGCAGGAACATACAGTACTACTGATACAGTCACTGGGAGTGACAAATAGAGGTAGGCTAATTGAAAGTCAACTGTGTGCAGTGATTTGTAAGAGCTCCTTATTTTTACAATAATTCATCGACAACTATGGAGCGTCTACTGGATCTGCTGTGTTTGTGTCTTCTGTGTTTGACCGGGAAAACACTTTGTGATGAAAACGGTAAGAATGACTGACTTTGTAGATATGAAGGCAACAGACAGACAGACAGAACCGGGTGTTGTGTCAATTTTATTAAGGATCAAGAGCCGGACTATGGACTAAGCTAATTATTAGCGTCAGTAACACATGTAACTATTTACAGCACAGCTTATTGATCTATTCCTCACAGATGACCTCTGTGTTTTTTAAAGTATGTCACAATTTGGCATGCAGTTGGTCTTTGACGTTGGGTGGAAACCGCCGTCTGTGGGAGCGGTCGCAGCCTGTAAACTGCATCGACCAGTTTTTTTATTCCAAAGCTCACTTTGAAAACTATATTATAGCCCACCCAGCAGGGCCAGATTAACAATTTCATGTGCCTTGGTGGCTACAGAGTAATTATTAAATGTTTCAATACGTAGCTAATCAATTATCTTTTGACTGCAACAGTGAAATAAAGGAGACAGCTAGGGAAGCTTTAACTTAAAACCAGAGATTATTTCTAAAATGCTAAAATGTGAAATTATCACATCATCATCATCACGAAGCAGGCAATTAGTGTGTATGGAGTCAAAGTAAACCATTGGCTACACTGTTGCATGTAGTTCAAAGTCAAGATAATGTTTATTTACCATTTATTTAACAAATGGGCTTACAACTGGCCTCTACCTCCCTGTCATCTTCATCCTCCTGACCTGATCACTCCCTGCCTCTGTCCCTCTCTCTTAATCTGCAGCCTCCTCTTCATCCCTCACAGTCAATTCTTCCTTTCCCTCTTCTCTTTCACTTATTTCTACATCTCCTTTTGTGGTCTTCTCCTGCTCTGACCCACCTGGTCTCTCCAGTTTACTGCCTTCTCCTTCATTTCCCTCCTTCTCTTCCTCCTATGCACTACTCAGAATTTGAATACAAATGATCGGTCTCAGCAAGCACTGTGTAGTGTGTTGCAGCCATAAACCTTTAGACTACTGTGAGATTTGTTTTGCTTCAAAAATATATAAAAAAACAAACATTAAGTATCAAATATGAAACATAGCATCTTTAAAGTTATGCAAACCCATTGTGTCAATAGGTCTGAATTGTGTTAGTCAGAAATATCTTTAATAATTTCAGCGTGAATGGAAGTTTAATCATAACATTTAAAAAAAATATTTCACTGGAGTGCCTTTTTATCATTTAATGTCAATGAGGGTATACTAAAGTTAATAAAATATTAATTAAAAGTTAATTAATAACACATTATGATTAAACAGCACCCCCAAACTACAGTTTTCCAAAATGACCATAAAGAATCAACACCTCTCTGAAACAGTTTCTATAACAACCGATTATTATAACCTTCATAGGATTTATTCATACATTGAAATTAAGTGGATGTAGTTTGCACTGTGTTTTTTCATTGGGATGGATGAAGAAAACGTGACCAATGCACAATTAATCCTATTTTTAGCCACTGACTGAAAACATAAGTTGTTTTTAATAAACATGTAGGTAAATAATTAATATTTACACAAACGTGAAATATGTTGGCGTATAAATGTCACAGTATGGTCCACAGATTTAACGTTTTTTGAATCATATCATATCTTCTCCCATGTGAGAAGTAGAGAGTAACGTTATTAAAATCAGGACTCACCTGGGATATTTTCATCTCTTCTGTCTTTTAAGATAGGATCTAAAAGGTAAAACAAAAACATTAGTTAGTGCTTGTGAAATATAAGCCCTTTTACAGACGTTTAAAAATAAATTGTATTATCTTGCAGACAAAAAAAAAAATGAGCAGACACAATGAAAGTACTCACCAACAACAAAGTTAATCTTGAATATTTGAGGTGGCTGAAGACGAGGAAAATCACAGGTGTAGTCTCCACTGTCAGATATCTTTGTATTTCTGATGATTATGGAGGCGTTGCCGTGTTTCAGTTCATCTTGAAAATGAGAGACTCGACCTTTGAACTCTTCACTCTGACCATCTAGACTGTTGTTGTAATGACTGCCTCCATCATACAGGAACACCTCCTTCAGACCATCATCTTTCTGAAGAACTTTCCTCCAGTCAAAGAGTTTAAACTCAATGTTCTCCTTGGTGCTGAGAGAACAGGGTAACACAACATCAGCCTCTTCTTCCACTGTGATGTTTTCTGGTCCTGAAAGATAAAATCATGTATTTATCAATATGTTTACATGCAGAGTAATTAAGTTAAGACAAACATATGGAAGTTTTTTGTGATATCAACATACAAACTGCGGTAGTTCTGGGGGGCGAAAATGCCTTGTTGATGCTAGAGATTATTAAATAAAAACTAAGGAGCATCAGATTAAGCTATATATTCACTGCACAGTTTCAACTTTACAAATCATGTCTACATCTCCTGACCACTTTATCAGCAGAAGTAAAACCTTTTCCGGTGCAATTTCTTCAGAATAAAAGTTAATTTACTAAATGTTGCACAGAAAAGAAGTTACTATGAATAAAATGCAGCCATACTGGATCAACAACCAGGTAAAGTGTGATCAATACTTTCTGATAATTTAACTGTGGAGTCAAGTCTGGCTACACCACAGATGCATTATGGTATAGGAGGAAAAAAACGCTCTGGGTTGTTTACCTTTCTTTAAACCAATCACAATCGTCCTGGGCGGCGCTAAGCTCTGGATGCAGTGACGGTGGCTCTGCTAAATACCTTATTGGTCCGAATATAAGACAGTTTTTTTTCCTTGAAAAAAGGCTGAAAAAGTGGGGTCGTCTTATAATCGGGGTCTAGACTTTCAGCTGTTCAAGTCGCAGAACATACTGGACGTCACCTGTTTTAACAGCCAATAGAAAAGTCAGCTATAAACCATAGAAATAAAATGATCCATAATCCATTTTATTTTAAATGGTCGAAAGCTGGTCGAAAAAGCAGAGTTTGAGACGGAGCCTCAACGATCGCCCGAAAGCACGGTTTTGGAGAGAGATAGAGAGAGACTGAAGAGAGAGAGAGAGAGAGAGAGAGAGAGAGAGAGAGAGAGCGCCCAGCAGCATTAGAACAAAGCCTTGTCTCAGAGAAATAAAACGTGTTTTCACCGATTCATCACTAGAAATGCAACTGTAGCAAGCATCTCACTATCACTCTCGCTATCCACATTCATATTTAGATGAAACAAATGATATATCCAGCTACAAAAAACCTAATAGCGGTCCTCAAAAGCGGCCAGCTGAGTGTGTGATTACGTGACAGAAAAACTTAATGATGGGATGCCCATTACCAGAGCAGTCATTCATCTGAAGGCCTTGGAAATATTTAGCCTGGCTCCGCCCTCCTATGTACTTCCGCTCAATTTCCATTTCACTTCAGTACTCCGTCTGGGTTTGTGGTATATTCTTGGGTTTTTTCGACCACAAGTTTTTGGCGTTCCAATCAGCAAACAGAGGGAGTGGCTGAGAACGATGACGTTGAGGATGTGCGCTAGAAAGATGTGAGCGAAGCCCTTCGGTCCGTTGTGGCAACGCCACTGAATATCCAGAAGTTAAAGCCCGAGCAAGAACAATCTTTGCTGAGTTTTGTTGGTGGCCATGATGTTGTGGCCCTCCTCCCCACGGGGTTTGGGAAAAGTTTGATTTTCCAGCTCGCTCTGTTAGTGGTGAAGGAGTTGGCTAAGGCTATCGCTAGCGGTGCTAATGCTAATAGCCTTGATGTCTCCCCTCTTGTTGCACATGTGCATGACATACGTCACGACTAAACGTTAGCGATTGGTTATGGCAGATCCAGAGTGGAACTTGTTTTGGTGGAACATTTGCACCCCGCAAAAGAAAACCGCCACATACAATATTAAATGAAGTTAACTGTTGACACAATACAGTAACGTGAGCTATTTAAATTAGCTGATACATGGTTAAACCTCATTAGCTCTTACCAGTGTCATTCCTGCAAACTGTACCGTTACACCCATTTTTTGTAATCCTAAGAGTATTATGTGTACTTCTACCATGAGATCTTCTCAGGTAGAAGTATTTGTATTGATGACAAACACCTGCAGCTGAATCTGACATAAGACAGTTATTGCTTTTAAAACTCCATTGTGTAATGTTTTGAGTTGATTCTTACCAAAAAAACCTTTGTTCTTTCACAAATATGTGCTCATTCATGTGTAATTACTTCCACCAACTAATCAAAGTATTCTCGTAAGCTTAGAATCTGCCATTCAGAATCATTCAGAATACCTAGGAGCGAGTCGCTCCTAGGTATTCTGCCATGTTGTGCCTCCATCTTTAAAATACATTAGCCAAAGAGGGACATACCTCCGCGTTTCGCGCTTTTACACTCAGTGGCACCGTGACAAATGCCAGGGGGAGATTACTTTTGACTGCCGGCAGATTTGAAAGCCTGTTGAAGATGGAGGATCACCCTGTTACTTTACTAACATTAGCTTGCATTCGTTTGGGAACCTGATAGCTGATGTTAGCAATGAAATGGTACCAAAATAACGAAAACGTAAAACTATTATTACACTGGAAGGAACACTCACGGACGAAGTTGTACTTCTTGGAATAATACGGCCACCGTAGGAGTTAAAACGCGATCGGAATGGGAGGGGCTAGAAAGTAATATTCAGTTGGTTGACATATACAATTTCACTGCTAGATGGGAGAAATTCTTACACAATGTAGCTTTAAAGAATCATTAGCGTATAGTTAGACTTAAAGGATGTGTAAATACCACAAGTGAACGTTGGGTATACACATAATGACGATAAGTTGACGGAAAAGCTTCATCTGAAAGTGTTACAGTCCATCTGTAGTATTAAGTCATGTTCTTCCACAGATTCTCCCAGATTCACGTTAACTTCCAGCTGCTTGAGTAAATATATATTTAGATTTATATAGATGGAGTGATTGAGAGTTTCCCAAAAGTCATTCTAGTTATCAGAATGAAACTATTATGACGATCAATGAGGAGGATTAATCAAAAAACTGAAAATTGTTGAGCAGCCAGGATACATGTTGTAGTATTAAAAGTATGTTTGTAGTTTGTTTCTTTTATCAAAGTTTGAACACAGAAACATCCACAACAGTCACAACATACAGTTTGACATCTCATCTTTTATTTAGATCGAAATGATGAAGCACTGCCTGAAATTACATGATACCCAGCGAGTGCATCAGATTAAACATACTGTACATGCACAATTCTGATATTACAGCCAACAACAGTCTATAGTTCAACCTGACACTCTTGACTTAGTGCCTTAAAGGGGTGATAGAATGATTATATAGGGTATTTCACACTGTTCCTTAAGGTCTCCTAATAGAGTATGTAACATTGGTTGGGCTGAAAATGGCCCGTTGCTATTCTTTGGGTCCTAATGCATCCCTGTGTTTTGGCCCTATTTGGAACAAGAGCTTTTCTTCCAAATATGGTATGCTCATGAATATTTAGATGAGCTGCGCGCTGATTGGTTGAGCGAACCACATACACATACAGTGGAGACGAGACAGCAGGTCTCATATTTCTGCAATGTTATACATTGTTCATCTGCTATTTCATTACTAAATTCACTTCTGAGAGTTTTTTATGCGAGAAATCAACTATGTGTTTGTCCGATTTCAATTTAATGCATTTTTGTGAATTTCAGAGGACTCGTTAGGAGGAGGCTAGCTAGCTCTCATTGATAGAGCTCCATCCAGCTCACTGCGGGCTCGATCAATGAGACTCGCGGACAAGAGGCGCTTATTTCCCCGATCGTTTGTTTACATAACTCAACATATATAACCATTATAAGATTAACTGGAACCTGTGGTAAGAGATTGCGGGCGTAACAAGCCCATGGAGCTCCATCAGGGCAGCGGTGTTTGGTAGTCCAGTAACCCAGAAACAGTGACTTTGCGCGGGTATGGAGCGCCGTGGGCTGCTAGCAGCAACCCAGGCAGCACCGGCTGCTGAACTCCAACACACAGTGTTGACAAAATTATTATTATTATCAATTTTCGTAAAACGTCACATATTTGACCTCTACATAGTTGATTTCCCGCATAAAAAAGTCTCAGAAGTGAATTTAGTGATGAAATAGCAGATGAACAATGTATACAATTTCTGAGATTTGCGCGACCTATTCAGAAGACTACCTGATCTCAGATCAGTGGTGTAGCCTATGTAAATGTTGGGCCGTGACAAAGCTAGAGACTAGAACCAAATAAGGAGGAGTTGAGGAGTTGACGTCAACTCGTGGTTAAATATATAATAAAAAGAAGCAGAATATACTTGTCCTAAATAATGTCAATGACACAAACATCTAAATAAAAAGAAGCACAACATGCTTGTCCTAAGTAATGTCAATTACACAAATATCAAAATAAAAAAATAAGTCACATTATATTTTACTTTGGCAACAAAACAATTCACATTTCTTTTACAGTGTGACAGCAGGCTTTGGTCTTAAAAGTCTAGTTTTCTAATGCCCATCACATCTAGCTCAGTTAGGACTTTTAACAACTACAAGCAGCAGGATAATATTAATAAAGCAGTTTATATGTCTTTCATCCATTCATACCCCGATGACAGTGAGCTACCATACAAGATGCTGTCTGACCATTGGGAGCAATTTGGGGTTCAGTGTCTTGCTCAAAGACACTTGATAAACCACTGACCACCGACCCTGCCAGCAGGTATATCAACATTTTCTTTTAAAGGAGACATATTATGCTCATTTTCAGGTTCATACTTCTAATTTCTATGAGAACGTTTACATGTTTTAATGTTCAAAAAACACAATTACTTACTTTACTATTTTCCTTTATGCTAATTTTGTCCAGTGGCCACTCGCAGTATTGCAACAAAAAAAATTTCCCCCAGTAGGCCACCATTGTAAAAGAGACGTCTGTAACTCTCCGAAACGATAGCTGCAGTGCGCGGGCCAGTAATCAATAACTTGTTTTCAGATCGAGGACGCCCACAAATAACTGGCTGGGTTGTTTTATTTCAGGTTTTGGGTTGGTCAGCCCTCCAGATACTCAAATGTTTGTGCACCATGACTGAAATGAAAATGAGAGTTTTTCATTATATGTCCCCTTTAAAATTAAAATTAACTGACAACGCTGGTGCAGATATGTTTCCTTTAGCTGAGGATCATAAACAAAATGTAGTAATTAAAAAAACAACACAGATTCTATATTGACTGACTTTATCTACATAATTACAGGAGAACACAAACAGTCCATTCTTCACCAGCTGCCTTTTGAATTTAAAGGAATATGCCACCGTTTGTTGAAATAGGGTTATTCACAGTCTCCTCTATATTTATTAGGGATGAGCGAGTACAGCATTATCTGTATCTGTATCTGTATCTGTTCTCGGAGTGGGCGGGATTTAACCCAGAAGTGGGTCGGTTTGTCTTGAAATGGGCGGGGCTTTAACCGGTATGTTATTTTAAGCATGCAATTGATATGGGTTGATCAGAAATTGTTATATTTATTGCTGATTAGAAAACTATTTACATGACAGCATCAGCATTGAGCTTCAGATCAATGGTTTTGATCACGATAACAAACAAACTATATACAGAACAAGAACAATGAATACAACACATGGGGTTGCAATTATGAAGTAAAATGTAATGAACAAGAGTTTTCATACTCAACATAACTTTCTTTTTTTAACTTTTAATTTTTTTATGATCAGTGTGATTTTTTTTTTTTTTGGTTCTTTTTTATTTTTTTTATTTCCACACCAGGTATGTGTGTGTGTGTGTGTGTGTGTGTGTGTGTGTGAGTGAGTAAGAGAGAGACAGAGAGAGAGAGAAAGAGAGAGAGAGGGGGGCGGGGGGGACTGTGTTCTACGGATCAAATAGTCCGACGCTGTTTTTCAGATCTGTTTAGAGCCAGCTGACGGTTTAAAAAAGAAAAAAAATCTCCGACAGGCAGAGACGCAACGCGAGTCGCATTCTACCAAGCACCACATCTGAACAAACCCCACATTTACCAGAACTCTACTGGTTAATAACTAAGTACTACAAACCGAAGTAAAAAACAAACCTGAAGCTGAAGAAACCCTAACGTTAACGGAAAAGACCCGCGAACCTGAGTGACTGAGGGAGAGACAGAGAGAGAGAGAGCTGTTCTGTGTGAGTGAGCAGAGCGGGACACACACAGCAACACAATAAATCTGTATGTGTGTAGGGGAGGGGCGCTGTGACAACTAGCCTATCACAGAACGCAGACACAGTCAGCTACCCAATGAAGATTTTTATTCAATCCGAGCACAGATATTGACTCGTATTACTCGTATAATACTCGTACTCGGCAAAAGTGCTTTATCCGTACCGGATACTCGTTTCAGCCGAGTATCCGGCTCAACTCTAATATTTATATACTGTAGGTGGGCAAACGCATTTTTATCTCAGTGCATGCATTGTCTTAGTCTGGCAGCGTCACCACTAGTTAGCTTAGCGTAGTGAATGGAATCCTGTGTTGCCGGTTAGCATGTCGTGAGTAAAAGTGAGCCAACAACAACAAAAACAAAACCTAATTACTTCTTGTGGCCTGCGTATTTATGAGTACAAATATTAACTGTTAATATAAAAATTGATATTCACGCTGGTATGTTGATGGAAGTTGGGGGGTTTCAGGTGCTGCGTGATATCTTTGCGCCTGAGTAGCAGTGCTTTCACTGTAGCCTACTTCCACCCAATATAGTCCCAAATCAATATCTGCCTAGGAAATCGTCTAGTCTTAATCTGTATTGCTATTTGTACTCTTTGTGAATACGCAGGCCACAAGAAGTAATTAGATTTTGTTTTTGTTGTTGTTGGCTCACTTTTACTCACGACATGCTAACCGGCAACATAGGATTCCATTCAATACGCTAATCTAAGCTAGCGGCGGCGCTGCCGGACTAAGACAATGCATGCACTGAGACAAAAATGCGTTTGCCCACCTATATAAATATAGAGGAGATGGTGAATAACCCTATTTCAACAAAGTGGCGTATTCCTTTAAAGCAACACTAGAGAACTTTTCCCGCTTCGGTCCCCCTACAGGTTGGAAGTGGAATTGTGCGTTACATTACATTGAAGCGGGAAAAGTTCTCTAGTGTTGCTTTAAGATGTGGTAATAATGTTTTGGTCACTTCATGGTCAAACTACAAGTTACTTTACTAACATTTGAGTCACTTCTGCAGGTGTGGTGGTTTTCTTGGTTTGCCAGTTCAGTCTTACTTATTCAAACCTCCTGCTTTGCTATCGGGATGATTCGCCCTACTACGAGTTTGTTTACCATCGAAATTACTTCGAAGCTGTTATATTAAGGTACAAATCTTGCATAGTGTGCCTTTAAGAAAAGCCAAGGTTCTATAGACTAAGCATACTGGGGGGGGGTTTGAAAAAAATATGTGCATTTTAAAACATTTGGAGAGCAAAAATTGCATAACAATAACTTTAAAACCATGTCAGTGGGCAGGAGCATAATTGATCTGTCATACAATAATACATGAAAATCAGTTTAAATGTCGCAATTATTTAGTAAAGTGGAAGGGATTATACATGTTGCATCATCAGGCCTCTCGGGTCATCAGGCATGTATTCTAGCTGTTCCCAGAATAAGAAAACAAACTCAAAACTTTAATATTCTCTCAAGCTTTTGGTTAATTACAGTGTGTGTGTGTGTGTGTGTGTGTGTGTGTGTGTGTGTGTGTGTGTGTGTGTGTGTGTGCGTGCGTGCGTGTGTGTGTTAAGAGTTAAGAAGTAAATCCAACTGACTTGATCCTACTCTGGTGTAAATACCAACACAATGATTAATTGCTGAAGATAAAAGCAACTGCAAAGACTCTAAACATGAGATTCATATAAATAATCTGTTGTTTTGTCTGCTCATCATGAATATGTTGATACAAAACATTATTTACACGTACCTCTTCTACACATGTATAAAATCACACATATAATAACAATAACACCAAAAGAAACACCACCAATAACTACATAAACAATCCATCCAGTGAAGAACCCTGAAACAGAAGACAAAATTTAACGTTACACTCAGAATGTAACTGCATATCATATAGTATCACAGTCTACACAAAGAGAACAACTGCAGGTTTGAATGATCCTAAAATCTAAAACTCTTTACAGATAAAAACAGACAGTGAGAGATAATAATGTAGTCGTGTGATGGAGGATGTGGGGACAGAGAGTCAGGTTCAGTTATTTCTTTTCATCTGGTCTTCCTCTGTGTTGTTACCAGTGGGTAAAAGGAATGCCAGGCAGCTGACTTTTTGTTGGTAATAATAATCACACTGTTCACACAAAGTTTTTTTATAAAAAAAACAGATCATATACAGCAGATTGAACATCTCAGTCTACACAAAGAGAACAACTGAAGGAGCATTCTCCTGAAACCTGAAATCTAAAACTCTTTGCAGATAAAACCAGCCGTAGGATGAATGTCACCAGGAACAGAGATGTTAGCTCTGATCTTCTGGACAGTTTCCTCCTGCTCGGATACACAGCTGAGAGTTGGTTCTGGTTTTAGTCTCAGTAGTGAAGAAGAGGAGGAGGAGGAGGGTGATGTTTATATCTGATGTCAGTGAAATGTGTTCTCTAAACCCTGAGCTGAGGCTCACAGGTACAAGTCAATGATTGACTCTGAGTTAACTCTTGTTTTTATGACAGTTGTTGTTACAGCTGATTAGCTTTATTAAAAGAAAATATGACCCATCCAGCTAAACACACAGCTTAGCTAAGCTATTTATGTATAAATGAATGTTTCATTAGTAAAAATACATTTTGGAGGTAAATAACTTGAGTATTTGCATTATACTTGTACCTAACTACATTTCAGAGTATTATTTTTACTGCACTACATTTATCAGACAGATTTAATAATTAGTTACTTTGATCTTACATACAAAACATATGATCATCTTAACATATAATACTTTTGTTCTTTTCTCCTTTAAGTACATTTTACTGATACTTCTATACTTTTACTGAAGTAGTAATTTTGAATGCAGGACTTTTACTTGGTGGTTTTGATACTTTCACTCAAATAAAAAATCAGAGTACTTCTTTCAGCTCTGACTACAGCTCAGTAACATCAGGATTAAAATCATTATGGTTGGTCTGAAGTTCCACACTAACATGTGTAGGCTAAAACAGTATGGGAGATGTTTTAGTATGTCCGACATCTTGATGATCTGAGTATGAAACCAATAGTACGTGAATTGCATACTATTTCGGTGAAATATTAGAGTATGATGCAAACACTGGACACTACGCCTGCATAAGTATCCCACAATGCAATGCGGTAGTAACGGCAACATTCCCAGACAAACTGACAGAAACCAATCAATAATGCTCTAAATTACATTTCTACATATAAATGACTGCTGGTCTAGTTATTTACCCTTTTTCAGTTATTTAAGCATTATCTGGTGATGCCGCTAGAGCGGAGGTCGGCATGGGTTACCATGGTTACGACGTTGAAAAAACACTCACTGAAAATTACACAACTTGAACGATAGTTTAGATGTTGAGTCTGTGGTGCAGAATGTGTGATTTCAGACGTAAGCTGAGTGTTTGTTGGTGGGGGGGTCAGCTCTGCAGTTATTGGGGCTCAATGGGAACAGAGAGATACAGTTTGGATTTATGCAGCAGGAGTCTCTGGAAGCTCCAACTCTTGAAGCTAAATATATGTTTAACTCATTTATAAAAAGCTTTAAAGAATATATAGAGGTTCATATTTAATAACACTCATATTGAGATACAGTTTCAGGTCTCAACACAACACAAGTATCTCTTTATAGAGAATTAAACAACAAAATAATCTATATTTTGTTTTTGGAAAATGTTTAAGCATAATTCTATTGTGAGACAATAGACATGGTCATGATTTATTTATTTGAATTCATCCTTCAGCATAAAATCCTTTTGGAAGATCTCTTCAGCCTTCGCTGGTTCAATCAGAATGACTACAACTATAAAATGATATAAAACTACAAGTTGAATATTACTGAGCCACATAAGATACTTTTTTCTCAAATCCTTTTCACTGACGTGTTTGTATGTATTGTTTCATACCTTATGTTTTATTTAAGGTGATTTATTAACTACATATTTTAAATAATATTTTAAGATCATTTTGTAGCAGACACATTATATTATTATTTTATAATTATTATAACCCAATATGAGTGTTTACTGTGCTGAGAGAAGAGTGAGTTATTTGTTGTTACATTGTTTTCTGGAGAAGAATGTAAAGTAGATCCTGTTTAACACTCAGTACTTCTGCTGTCATACATACTTCGTCCTGTAATACATTTAATACAAACCACAAGACATGTTAGTGAATGAGAGTGGTGAACATTAGTGAACTCCTGGTTTCAGACTCAGACAGAAGAGGATGATTCCTGACCAGAGTTAGAAACCAGAATGAGGAAAGTTTAATTGTTGTTTTCATCTTCATTTTCACTTTGAGTCTAAAACCTAATGCTGTGTTTTCAGTTAGTTCTTCTTTTAATGAACCAACACTCTGCTGCAGTGAATGAAGTGTAAAGAACATGTTTGTCATCTGGGACCCTCACTGCAGAGCAACGAGTCCTGATAACAAGTTTACTTTGTCCAGGAAAAACTTTATTTACCTCCATGGTATCAAATTATTTTTCTAGGAACCATCACTGTATATATTTAAAGTTGAGGTATGGTTCCAGTTTTTAGTTTTTCAGTTTCTAGTTAAGAAATAAAATAATAAAATCATTGATAACTAAAATTATACCTACATCTTTAAGTGTCATTCGGCTGAAATACTGCAGTTTGCAACAACAATTAATAAATCACTCTTATTAATCTATCTGATTACAGGTCGTACAGATTTCAGAGCCTCAGTATATTTTGGTAGAAAAACTGTTACATTAATGTGTTATACTAATAATTTTTCACTTGTGGAACAGAAATGTCTCTGATTCGTGGGTTTCTGTAAATTATAGAGTGTGGTCTAGATCTACTCTATCTGTAAAGTGTCCTGAGATAACTCCTGTTACGATTTGACAATATTAATAAATGTGAATTTAATTGTGTAAATGTGAATGTGTATCACATATCTAGTGTATACAAATAGTTAAATGTAGTCACAAAAATGAATGATGAACATGCTCCTAAAAAGGTGAATTCAGAATGAACACAAAGTAAAAAAAAATTTCTCTAATCTGTGAATTTGACAGTTTTTTGCAGTTTGTGTTTCAGCACACACAACTGATGTATCAACCATGCATTAGTAATAGCTGGAGTGTGTGTGTGTGTGTGTGTGTGTGTGTGTCAGTTTCAATCATCAAACGTGAGTGCAGTTTTTTTCTGTTATTTATTCTCTCCTCTTATTCTTTCTCTTTTCTCTGGTAATTACTGAACCAGCGCCACCATGTATAGAATTTATTTTTTTTATTTTTTATTTTTTTTTAATATATAAGCAGATGTGTTTTCATCTAAGTCTGAACTGATTTGAGTAAAGACACCTTAATATTTGTGTGTGTGAAGTTCACACACATACACACACACACACACACACACACACACACACACACACACACACACATTTTTGAAATTATTCACAGATAAAGTCAGAATGAGGAAGAATCTCACCAATGAAAGGCACAAAGGTCACAGCAGAAATGGTATGGTTGAATGCCTCCTGTGTTGCTACACAGCGATAGTGGTCGGTCTTGGTCACGGTAGTGTTGAGAGTGATGTAGAAATGGTCTTTTATTTTTTCGACCTGGGGCTTCTCAGCAGGAAGTTTGTTTCCATCACTGTCCTGCCACTCTACTTCAGGTTCTGGATTGCCATAAACTTTACACTGCAGCAGCGCCTGATCCTCTGTTTGCTCAAGTGTTACCACGGATGGTTCATGAGCCGTACCTGTGAAAACAGTATAAAAGCTGACTATAGAGGACAATCAAAGCATTAAAACATTCATATTGGGATGTTTTCATCTATTTTCTTGACTATGGGAATTACAGTGTGAGAGAAAAAACAAGGAACAAGGAGAAACAAAAGCACTACAAGCAAACAGACAAACAAGTCTTCCTGGATGAGTGAAATTTCATTGGGATTGACGAAAATTGACCAATGCACAATAAACACAAGTTTTAGTCACTGCCATTATACAAACTGTAAAAAGGAAGATTTTTTTTAAAATTTTTTTGAATTATTAACATTTACACAAACTTAAAACTGACGTTGGCGTATAAATGTCTCCACTTTTAAGTGATGTATTCATAATCATACCTCCAGCTATTTATTCTGTTTATATTATGTTTATAACTATTAGCATGTATTGTAGTTATAATGTAGCCTAGGTACAGAATATTTGCTTTCTTATAATTCCCGAAACTGAACTCTGTGCCCTAGTAACGTTACCTGTAAGGTCTGTGCAATACATTTGAACCTAATCTAATGTTTAACGTTAGTTCAACCAAGTGAGGACGTTTTGAATCATCAGGCCTGTGGAACCAAACAGCTACCACAGATAACGTTATTTCAATCAGGAGAGACTTCGTTTGCAGATATGCAAAAATATTTATTGTACAACTGCATGATAAAATGTACAAAGTCTTTTGGAGATTAGACTCCATTGAATAATAATATTTTTAAAGGGGTAGAGAACAGGAACATAACCCCCCAATGGAGTCTAAACACTGGTGGCGGCGGAGAAGGAGACCGGAGACCAGACCGAAGAGGAAACGGAGCGGTCAGCCGGGAGAAACATGATGACCGGAGGCGGCAGGGGAGGTGGAGGGTTGAAGGGCTGAAACGATTCCTCGAATAACTCGAATAATTCAATTACAAAAAATCCTCGAAGCAAAATTCTTTGCCTCGAAGCTTCGTTAAATCAATGTAATTAAGGTTGTACGGTTCACTGTGTTTCCACACGGAGGATTATTACTAGCGCACAACAGGTTGACGCTTCTGTGGACACAAGACTGACGGCCCAGATTACAAATGAAGGAAGACGAAAATAGCGAGGGTCTAAGAGAAGAGACAGGCGAGAGAAAACGACAGAAAGTTTGGGATCATTTTAAGCTGCTACATCATCTCTGTAGAAAACATTCAGTGTACTCATCCATTCCATGGAGCGAACCCGACACAAGGTAGCTAACTAACGTCTGCTGCTCTCGTCCACCGCGCTGTTTTACACAACTAGCCTACAGCATGCTACTCTGCAAATAGCCATGTTTTACCAACAAGCTAAAACGAAAGCTGTCGGTTTGTAGTCTGACTGTTTATTAGTTTGCTACTAATCTTTGGAAACTTAGCTGCTGCCGGAGACTCCTCCCCCCAGCATGGCCACTTAATATGCACGTGAATGACGTCATCATGCCGGTGATGTCTGCATTCTTTATTCTTTCTCCTCACTGTGTATTAGCCTTCTTAAAATGTGTCCCCCAGAACAGTGTAGTTGAATAGCCCTGCTGTAAGCTTTGTACCATCACATTTTCCCTCTGGTTAGTGAACAGCTCTTTTGCATATCCAGTGCAAAGAGCCAGAGGGAAGAAGGGGAAGGGGGTGAAAAATATTAACATTTGAGCCACCAAAAATGTACTTTTTTTTTAAGGGTTTAATAAATATTTACTATAGCTGTTTACTAAGTATTTCTTATCCGATTACTCGATTAATCGATGGAATAATCGGTAGAATACTCGATTACTAAAATAATCGATAGCTGCAGCCCTAGACAGCTGACAGCACAGGGAGAACAGATTTGAAGCAGAGTTGTAATGCTGTGAATGGCCCTTGAATTTCGTGGCCAAGTCTGATTGGTTTAACTGAAAGTATCGCTTCTAAACAGCTGATTTGATTTAAGAAGGGTTAATGACATCTTCCTGAAAGAATTTACGCTGAGCTTCATTAAAATCAGGACTCACCTTGGATATTTTCCCCTGATCTGTCTTTTAATGTTATAAACCTTAGATAAGAAAGATTAAATAAATATAAACATATTTTCATGTTGACGTCATTGTGGAAGTCAATACAGACATATTATACCTCGTTTGAAACCTTAACTGTTTTTTCAACGAATTGTAGAATCTAATCTTAAGGTTAACGACATCACAACAGTAGCGTCTTACTTTACGGCAGCAAACAGTTAGCAACTTACCTGCTCTCCTGTTTAGCCGCAGTTAAAATGTATTTAATGGTCGAAAAACAGATATGTATAAACAAATAGGGGCTTATTTAAATAACAAAAGTCCACTGATTAAATTTACCTGGTTTCAGTTCAAGCGGAATTAAAAATAACCTGAAAAAACTTGATTATATTCCTTGTTTAGCTTTTAAAAATAACGTATTTTAAGTCAATTTAAAGTATTGACAAAACCTCTGACCAATGATGTTCAGTATCTCTGAAATCAGGAAACGCCGCGAAACAAAATAAACTAATCCACATCTTTCTACAAACTAAAGTGCTTTTTATAGTCAGATTTAACAATTTAACAAATGTTTTCAGAGTCAAAGAGAGATGTTTTAACATAATTTGGTAACTTTTAATAAAGTTTTAGAGAGCTCTAGAGTCCTCTGCTGGGACTTCCAATATAGTTGATGTTCAATAATGTTGAACATCAACTCGGTATAGGCCTTTCTCTCTCTCTGCAGACTTTCAATAATGTGAGTTGAGCTAGAAATGTTACAGATGTGCTTTTCTCTTCTAGTAAGATTCCTACCATGACTTTCACTTCCTGGACAGAAACTAAGAACATTATTATTTTTATAAGGTGACACTATGTCAATGTTGTCTTCTGCCCCTGAATGGTCAGACAAAGAAACAGATCTAGTAAACATCCTATGAACCCGTTGGCATTACAGCTCTTATTATTGACCACATACTGTCTCCTCATCAGATACAGCAAGAGAGAGAGAGAGAGAGAGAGAGAGGAAACAGAGGGGAGTAAAACATGTAACTTTCTCTGGTTGAAAAATTTAAATGTGGGGCTCTTAGCCTAATAAATACATTTTAAAATTCACACCACACCTCAAACCAGAAAGTGGAGAGCTGGCAGGAGGTATCATGGGGCGGGCACCCGTGTAGCTCAGTTGGTAGAGCGGGCGCCCATATATAGAGGTTTACTCTTCGACGCAGCGGTCCCGAGTTCGACTCTGACCTGCAGCCCTTTGCTGCATGTCATTACCCCCTCTCTCTCCCCTTTCATGTCTTCAGCTTTCATGTCAAAATAAAGGCCGAAAATGCCCCAAAAAACTAATCTTAAAAAAAAAAAAATGTGTTGTGGTTGTGAACATTTCTGTTTCTGTTTCCTGTATTTCCCTATGGATTGTTTGTGTTTCTGTACTGTGGGTTTTGTTTCCTGTGGATAGTGTATGTTTCTGGGAGGATTGTGTAGGTTCTGTTTCCTGTTTTATTTTGGTAGTCTGGTTTTCTGTCTTGTCTTGACTAGTTTTACTTCCTGTGTTTTCCTGCCTGTCTGATTGTTCTGCCCCGCCCTGATGTGTTTCACCTGTTGTATGACCTGTTCCTTGTTTGCTCATTACCTCTTGTATTTAGCCTCTGTGTGCTCTTTGTCTCGTGTCAGATCATTTTGCCTTGTCAGTTTGTTCCTGTCAGTGTGTTTCACTCAAGTGCCTGCATTTAGAATCTTCCCTGCGGTCTTTTGTTCCGGTGAGTTTCTCACTGTAAGTTTGTTCCAGTCTGTTTTTTTTAACACCCTGTTCCTTTTTTTCATTGTTTTGGACATTAGTTTTTTGCCTGCTCCCTTTGGACTCCCTGTGTTGTTTCTGCCTGCTCCATTTTTGGACCGCCTTTGGTTTGCTCCCTGTTTTTGTGTTTAATAAATCCTCGAGCTCATTACTCCTTCGCCTGCTCTCTGTGTTTGGGTCCTCAAATTCCCTGCCTCCTGACAGAATGATCTTACCAAAAAGTGGACCCAGCGGAGTCATTCGAGGACAAACTTTTTGATTTAACCTGCAGGCTTATTTGCACTGTGGGGAAATGGAGAACAGTTAAAAGTTGGGAGGCTAAGGAGGCAGTTCTCAGGTCTGCTCGCCGGGAAGTTTCCGCTCAACCCTGGCTCAGGAGCTCCCTGCCGGAGTGGAGTCAGGACTTCCTGGAGACTCCTAGAGGTGAGCCATCACCCCAACATGCTAGCAGGTCATCCTCTTTCAAGCCTGCTAGCAGTCAGCTACCCCTGCTGCCAATTGGCAGCCAGCCTACAACATGGTCAGTGAGTTTCCCAGGGCTATCCAGTGTCCCAGAGCTGTCCAGTTTCCCCGGGCTGTCCAGTGTCCCCGAGCTGACCAGTGTCCCCAGGCTGTCCAGGGTCCCCGAGCTTTCCAGGGTCCCCGAGCTTTCCAGGGTCCCCGAGCTGACCAGTGTACCCGAGCTGACCAGTGTTCCCGAAGTGGCCAGTGTTCCAGAGCTCTCCAGTGACCCAGCACTGTCCAGTGTCCCTGAGCTGACCAGTGTACCCGAGCTGACCTGTGTACCTGAGCCCCCAGAGTCCCGGCTGGCGTGCAGCCCCCCAGAGTCCCGGCCGACTAGCAGCCTCCCTGAGCCCAGGCCGACTAGTAGCCTCCCTGAGCCTCGGCTGGCGTCCAGCCTCCCTGAACCCTGGCTGGCGTCCAGCCACCCTGAACCGGCTATGACCGCTCTCCCAGAGTTTCTTCCCTTCCCCGGTGCCACAGAGACTTTGCCCTTCCCTGGCGCCACAGAGACTTTGCCCTTCCCCGGCGCCACAGAGACTTCGCACTTCCGCCTTGCCCCAGAAACTGCCCCAGTGACCTTGCTGATCCCCGGCGCCCCTGAGACTGCCTCAGGCCCTCCGGCGCATCAGAGACTTTGCCGGTAACTGGCTTCGCAGAGACTCCTGGGACCTGCTCGGCCTCGAGAGGGGCTCCGCCTTGGCTGACCTGCTCGGCCTCCAGAGGTGCTCCGCCGTCGCCGACCTTCTCGGCCACCTGAGAATCCTCTACGGCCTGTTCAGTCGCCAGAGGGGTTCCATCCTCGCTGCTGCCAGCAGCCCTGCTGGCCAAAGCAGTTCAGTTCCCGAAAAATAGACATTTTTTCGGGGTTTTGGGGTTGTGCCTTCCCTGGTCCCCCTCCGCCCTTCCTGGGTTGACTTTTCTTTGGTACTTGTTTTGGATGTCTGGAATCCGTCCCTTGAGGAGGGGGTACTGTTGTGGTTGTGTATATTTCTGTTTCTGTTTCCTGTATTTCCCTATGGATTGTTTGTGTTTCTGTACAGTGGGTTTTGTTTCCTGTGGATAGTGTATGTTTCTGGGATGATTGTGTAGGTTCTGTTTCCTGTTTTATTTTGGTAGTCTGGTTTTCTGTCTTGTCTTGTCTAGTTTTACTTCCTGTGTTTTCCCACCTGTCTGATTGTTCTTCCCCGCCCTGATGTGTTTCACCTGTTGTATCACCTGTTCCTTTTGTTCCTGTGAGTTTTTCGCTGTAAGTTTGTTCCAGTCTCTGTTTTTGTTTAACACCCTGTTCCTCGTGTTTTTTCATTGTTTTGGACATTAGTTTTTTGCCTGCTTCCTTTGGATTCCCCGTGTTGTTTCTGCCTGCTCCATTTTTGGATCGCTCCCTGTTTTTATGTTTAATAAATCCTCGAGCTCATTACTCCTTGCTCTCTGCGTTTGGGTCCTCAAATTCCCCGCCTCATGACAGATTGGGCAGTACCTCAATAAACACACAACTGTTTGGATTGTTTCTAATGTCTAGTACTTTCATTAATTTAACTTTTTAATACTTTAACTACATTTTCCACATGATAATTACAGACTTTTAAGTAACATTTCCAATGCAGTATATTTGTAACATAGTATTTTCACAGTGTTACATTAGTACTTATACTGAAGTAAATTATCTGAATACTTCTTCCATCACTGCATTAGAGAGAGCAAGTATGAACGGGGAATGTGCACGTTCACAAAGATAAAGATTAGAACAAATGTAAAACAAAGATGTATATAGGCAGGAGGAGTAAACACGTGGGATCTTTTAGATGTGTTACACGGTACAAAGATTAAAAAAAATGAAGATAATAGGATGCTAAACAAATACAAAAGTGAGGCATGAATGGTAATGTGTATATGAATGGGAATGTATTTTATTTTGTTTACTATTTTTATCTTCTGCACGTAATTATCTGTGTTAATATGTAATATGTTTATAAAATACAGAAATTATTAATAATAAACTTTATAAGATTGATAAGATCCTGAGGCACCTAAGAACAAAATAAGAATAAAATGTAAAAAGTGTAGGTGTAATAAGTCAATGCTATAACCTAAACGATCAGAATGGATTATTAACCTAGTTAAGATGACACTGTATGAACTAAGGTGACACTTTTATTTATGTTATGTATGTGATGTGTATGTATGTGATGGACATAAAGAAAACAAAAGACTATCTTTTCATATTGTAGTTTCTACTTCATCTTATCAATCAATGGAGACAACACTCACTCACGCACACACACACACACACACTCACACACACACACACACACACACACACACACACACCAGAAATGATGCCACATCTAAAGTTACTAAACTATCAATTTTTTTGATGTGACAGCAGCTGAGCAGCATGATTAAAATTCTGTTTCCAGATCTCTGCATGTTTATAGGTGCTTCAGACATTTAGATAAAATAAACAATAACATTTGCAAATACATAACTCAGTGTAATGATCAGTTTTCTTACTGTTTTGTCGAGCAGACGTGATTCCAGAGCGAGTCAGGAGGCAGAGACACAGAAAAGGAAGAAGCTCCATCGCTGTCGATGTCTCCTAAAGATCAAGCATCACAACGTCTCTTATAACAGAGGTGGAGCCACTCCTAACGGGCTGATTGGCTGATCCTTTTTTTTTTATTAAGCACATAAGTATACAGCCACAAGTGTATACAATATAAACAGGTCAAGTATGCCAGGGGAGATACAAAAAATTAAACAATAATAAAAAGAAAGAAAACTGTTGCGGTTATGGATATTTCTATTGTTGTTATGGATATTTCTGTTGGGGTTGTTTATATTTCTGTTCCCTGTTTTTGTATATTTCTGTATGT